>NW_003307600.1:38881-109639 GCF_000143455.1 Volvox carteri f. nagariensis | reverse complement strand
GTGTATGTCTTGCTCGGTTAACCAAGAGCGCCCTGTGCTGGAGACAGCCCCTGCTGGCGGCGTTTTTATAGTAGTTGGTTGCATTTGCAGCACTCCGTGGCTCTGTCAGACTCTCTTTGTGTTGGTCTTTATTGCAGGTGCTGTGTGGATTCTTTGAACAGTTGGCCGGTGTACCTGTTGGTTCGGAGGTGGCCCGACCTTGCTGTTTGTCGTGCTGGGTTTCGTCATCCGTATCCCTGCTGTCAGCGCCCTGGGCGCGTGGAGCGGTCGTTATTGCAGAGCCGGTTTTCAGTTCAAGCCCTAGTTGGCCGTTTAGTCAACCCTCAGCGGGCACATGTTTGGCATTCTCGCGTGTCTATCGTCCATTCCTTCAGTGGGCGTCCGTCAGCGTTTGTTGAGGGATCCGTCGCGTTTGTGGCCGGTGGGTCAGTCTGTGCGCGGTTGGAGAGCGCTGGTTTGACCTCGTCCTTGTGGTTTTGGCAGCGTTCTGTTTGTTTGCTCTTTTGCCTGTGTAGAGATGGCGTGTCCGCCGTCCTTGCTGCTGGAGTATCGTTTGGAGGTCGTTGAGGCGTTTTGCTTGGGGAGCTTTATTTCGTGTCGCTGTGTGTGCCTGTCTGGCAGCTCTCGCGTCCTTTGTCCCTCTAGCGGCCCGTCGCGTTGCGCTGTTTTGGTGCTCAGTTTGTTTGTTATTTCCGCTAGAGGGGGTATCTTCTCCTTTGGCATTTACCTATGGAGCAACAACTAATGCGAGCTTGCGTAAGTAAGCTGGGTTAGTTGGGCGTAAGGCCCAATGCGTAACTGTTAGACTAACTGTTTCGCAACGGCCCGTGTCCTCAGGGCCGTCATTTATTGCGCGCATTAAGCTGGTTAGCTTATCTTGTTTTTGTTGTTCAGCGCGCGCCCGCCCGCCCGCCCGTTTCTGGCGCAGCCTCGCGTTAGTTCAGTTGCGGTGTCTCTTTCTCCGTTCGTTAGGCCCGTCTTCTTCGGGCCTCTCAGTCCATTTCTCTCTTTCATTCTTTGTAACAGAAAATGGCATTTACCTATGGAGCAACAACTAATTAGGAAACAGCAAGCCGCGCGGCGCCGTATACGGTAGTACGTACTGAACCTAATTTAGTTGCTATACTCGCCGCAAACCTACCTGTGTCCTACCTATGTCAAGCGAACTTACACAGGAGCTCGTAAGACCATCGAACCCCATCGTGATGACGTCAACAGTCGTCTGCAAGGCAGAAGTCCCTTCGGATTTGGGCTTGACGACCCGGACTGCTTTAATAGGGATTTCAGCCTCGCGGCTACGAGTTTACTCTCCGTCCTTTTTATACTGTAATCTACAGAAGGAAAGCTTTAAGCTCTCATTAGACGTTGAATAAAGCTTTATAGCTTTATGTTGCCAGGAAAAAGGTAGGGGAAAGAGACTGACGTAACTGCTGGATAGACCCTCTACGCAAACTATGCGAGACTTCTGCCGCCGCATTGTTTCCACGGCCGCAAAAGCATTTGGCACCTTATCTGAGTTCCGTTATAAGCCCTTGTGAGAGCAAAGTCGTGTGCAGTTGGCGTTTGGGTGTAAAATAAAGCTTTACGTGCACAGCATAAATTCTTGCACAAATCCAGCTTAAAGCTGCAGCACCTGGCAGTCACCGGAGCCAGATACGCGCTTGCCGTCGCACATAAGGCTGCCGGAGTGCGCGAGTAAACGTGTACGGCGGGAACGTCTAGAGCGTAGGAAGCGAGTATGCTTTGCAGGTTTAAGGATTCGATACAGAACTGAAGAACGAGCCGCTTAAGTTCAATGGGGTATTTCGTGCACGCGCAAATCCGAACGGACTTCTGTCTTCGAGCTCGAATGCATGCATCCAGATGCATAATGGATGAGGAGGGGTCCTAGACGGCTGGACCCGCCGCCTTGGACTTACAGTTCGTATGGCGAAGTATAGTGTGGTAGTGGTGGATGGTGCTATAAGATGATAAATCGTAGAACTGACAATGTGATAAAAGCGGCCCAGAAGCCTCCCACTCTGTAACATTACATAGATGCATAAGTATCGTAGTATCTTACATGCACGTACACATCAGCGTTATGGACTCGCTTGCATACAGTCAATTATACCTCATTAGAAACATTCTAACAGGATTAGGGAAGCTGTAATGCTTTACGGGATTTGTGCAGCCGGATGGCGGTTGGTGGCAGCTTACGAGCGACCGTTCACTATGAGCACCCATGCGTCCGTCGGCCGCGTTAAATCGACCAGCCAGCAGTGAGAATGTACTTCTGTGACTGAATAAGAAAACGAGAGGCTTGAATTGGAGTGTTATTAATTATATATGTATTTTGAAGAAGAAAAAATGCACCAATAGAACGCAGTTAAGTAGGACCGACGCAGGCTCTGAATGAGACACCTCTAGTGCTGCAGCACAAGCACCTGTTTGTTACATCGAAACACCGTCATGACTGTAATGTTACGGTGCACGTCTGCTCTGGTTATCGCTTTGCTGACGACAGCGGCGCTCAATTCACCTCTGCTGTGCGACGCTGAAGATGTATCAGCCGTTGCGGAGCTACGCAATGCCAGGAACGCGCCTCCACGCCGAGTGGTCAGGAAGCTGCGTCCGCCACCTACAGCTCCTGCGAGTCCGCCGCCGCAGGACGCGCGCGCCATAGTTGGTGAGCACCGATCTTACTAGACTTGTCAGCAAATTTTTGATGTCATACGGGCGACACCCCAGTGTAATTGGTAGGGACCGGTAATCCTCCACTTTCGGGTCCGTTAGAATTCCAACGAAATAAATATACAGAACTGAAAGCGTAATGGAATCTCCGTTGAGGGCGTTTGTGCTAGTTACGCTTGCTTTTGAAAGGTTACTTCGCGGGTAATACTGTGGCAGCGCACAGCTACGACAGTAGTGGCTATTCGCCACCTCAGTGATAAATGGAATTATGCGCACAACACGCACCGTCACTCGACTCTGTTGCTCCCCAGTAATCGGTGGATTGCCATCCTTCCCATTTGCGTGCACCGCTGCAGGGGAACTTGATGTGCTTATCTCGGACAAATCTTCCCCTCAATTTTTTGTCCGACAACGTGAGGGATTCGTCTTTCCTGTTCTCCTAAACGAGACCGACGCACTGCCGTACACGGGCTACATCGTCCGGCTCTATGCCGCTGGCAATACCAGTGATGGTACGGCACCTCCCCAGATGGCGTCGGGAGGCGCCAAAGATTTTATGCCAGGGGACCTCACACCTGCTAACAGCGGTGCTCTAGCATTGGACACGAAACCCATAGCCGTACGTGACATTGAATTCTTGGGCCCTGCAAACCCGGGTGCTGGTAAATCCGCTCCTGGTGGTGAACGCCGGAATATTACCAGCATTGTATTTTTGGTCAGCTTCTGCGGCTGGAAAGCACCTTTTGATTTAGCAACGTTCCAATCCATGTGGCTTAACGGCCCTGGCACACGAGAAAATGCCAGGACGATGCAGAACTACTGGAGTGTTTGCTCCCAGGGCAAGGCTGTCATGGATAAGGACACACAGACCATCTTCGAGGTGCCGGTAAGCGATGCCGGTCGTTCCGACTAACGATAGGGTCATGACGGATGTAAGAAAATCACCAATCACGTGGTTTTTTAACTGAGTGCCTACAAATTGGCTTCAACACGATGCTCTTCCTCAGCTGCGGCACTCAAATAGAAATCAAGCTAATTATACTTTAAAACTCTTAAAAGAAGTTAAAACTGTAGATGCATCAATGCGTCGATTATGTTCTTCAGAGCAACTTGTGGGCCTAGATCTTGAATCTGAGGATCTCCTCAGATTCATGCAACCACCGCTGCATACGGTCGCATCAGGTTGCTCGCTGCTGCAAAGGTTTACCCAAAGGACCCGGAATTAACGCCATGGAGACGGTGTGCGTTTTGTTTGCATGCGGCTGTTATGTTGCTCTTACTGCCCATTTCCTCGCTGCTCACACCCCAACTGGTTGAACCTGCGACTGATGCTGTCCACCGTGCTGCCACGCGCGCTGGTTCTAAAAACATTAAATCCATTGTGTTTCCAGATCTGGTCGTCTCATTGTCATGCCCTGCACCCCACAGTTGCCCTGCAGTGGCACCATCAATAACAAGTACTACAGTTTTTCAGCCGCCAGATTCGACTATGCAATGGTGGGTCATGTCCATAGATCATGCAGTGCGAAGCTTCTTAAGATCTTACTGCCGATTCACACATGCGCAAAAACCTAGGACTACATACATGGCCAGCAGCAGTTAGCTTATCATCTATTTGAGGACAAAGATTTACTGCAGTAAAGGACCAGCTGGTCCTTTGTAGGGGGTGGGTCTGCAGCAGGGTGGGTCTTTTCCTGTGAAGTCCTAGATAGGGACGATAATCGAGACGATCACTTCATGGTTTGGGCGGCATAAACGTGGACTGCATGCTCACATATGTGATAAAATGCATTTTATCAAAAAATTGATTGGCGTTTTTTATCCACGGTCGTATACGTATAACCGTACGTATACGAACGGTTGAAACCGGTCTAACGTTTCTCATTCACATTACTGACATGCTCGGCGATAAACTCGCTTAAATATTTATAGATCAGACTGCCGTAAAATGAGGACTCTGGTCCATGAATGCTGGCCAGGTATACGGAAGCCGAAATACGTCAAAAGTACGAAGCCGAAATGGTGTACATAAACATCACAACTCCTTTATCAATTCATAAAAATATATATATCGCTCTAAAATAAAATACACGTTAAATCGTGAGTTAAAAATATGGTAATAATGTGAAGCAAGTTTGAGGGATGTCATGCGAACATGGCCATGGAACGGTTGGATCTTTCCGCCGTAAAATGAAGGCATGTGCATGTATCCGTGAGAACATAAAAATGCATCCGTAAGCAAGCCACCGTCTTACGGATTGAAGGGGCCTGATTTTACGGATTGAAGGGGCCCCGTTGTCCCCGATGGGTGCAGGGCCCACCGATCGCTCATGGATGGAAACCCGCGCAGTTGCATAATAATACTTGAGACAAATGCATCCGAGAGCGTACTAGATCTAGAGCGTGCAGGAAATGAGATGATATGGTCGGCATGGTAGGTGCGATGTATGTACAGCGCAGCTGTCCATGCTATGCACTTGTCCATCCCATAGAACCTTCCTGAATGGCATCCCCGTACTTGCTTGTGTTGCAGACGCTCTATTCAATAATGAACGCGGCTGAGGACTATGTACAGGCTACTCTTGGGTTGAACGTGACAGGCATTCAGCAACGCGTCGCAGTACTGCCTGCTGAAATAGACCGCGACAGTAACATTAAAGGTAAGTGCCGAAACCCTGTTGTCTGGAGGCTAGGGGCTTAGGGTTTTAGGGAGGACCAACGACCTCCCGTTACAGTCTCGCTCTCTGGCCAGTTAGCTCTTGAGCTGCCTAGATGACTCATGTTGGGCCCTGGTATGCTGCCTTCCTGCTGCTGGCAACGCAATCGAAAATTCTTTGTCAGCACTTTAGCAGGAGTGCTCAACATTACTCTGGAAAGCACCAAAAGTTTCCAGTTATTAGTTGATCAAGATGACGTTTAAGCAGGAAAGATGGACGTTTCCTGTCTTCGTGGAATTGTCTTCGTGGACTTGCACATGCGTGCAAGTCCAAGCTTGCACATGCGTGCAAGTCCAAGCAATGAATGAAACTTCTAGGGTAAATATGTACGTAAGGCAGGCACCTTGCTATGTATACGTAGTGTTTATGGGCCCATGAATTACAAAGAGCGAGTAAGGGCGTTTGTGTACGCATGTACATGCATACACAAGTAAAAACCTTCTCTAGCCGCCCTTCTCCATATGTGGCAATGCCCGCGAAATGTCGGTCGTACTAGATTGTCGTGTACATGCAGGTGCTGGCAAGCACTTACTTTCATTACCCATAAGCAGTCAATATGCAGCGGTGCCGAAGTGTGTAAGGGTGCATACAACTACTGAACATGTGTGCTGTCGTTGGCTGGTTGAACAAAGGTACCGCTGAAGCCATCCCAGCCATACATTACAACTGAAACCATTCCATAGCGCCGAGAACGTTTCACGGCAAGGAAGCGGAGTCGTGCCGCTGTGAAGTATGTAGGCAGGATGAACAGGCCATGGTGTGGTGGAAGGGACTACGCTGTCCCCTCAAGGTCGTCACAGGTTTCCATGCACTGCTGGTGGCACCTCCTTCCAGGTGTTCGTTCTTGTGTCACGCTACTCCGGAATGTACGCATGTCTGCATGCCGGTTTACGTAACACGCATTTAAACATCAATCAATTGGTTATGGTCATGATCATATTCCGTCTGTAATTTTTCATCGTCTGTAGATTGCGTCCTATTACGTTAGACAGGGACCCTCCCAATCTAAAATAATAATACTACGACACGATCTGTAGATCAACGTCTGTTTATTCTTTTGAATGTAGCTATAGGCAGGAAAACGTTAACAGGCGTTCATTACAAATTTTCATTTGTTGTGTCTTCTTAATGCAGATGTATTCTTCCTAGCAGGCCAAGCCTTCCATTGTTGCATGTTGCAGAGGGCGGGTGTTTGTTGTACAGCAGTGTACGGCAGTGTTGTGCAAGGCATTTAAGCTCATGCCAGGCTTGCACGGAGCTGTGCTGACGGCACCACCGCTGACTGTATATGCAACGAATCTTAAAGCTCATTATGTCCTAATACCTAATGCTCTCGCTCACCTGCTGATGAGCTTTGTGTCTCGCACGGATTGTCGTGCAGGCATGGCATTAAACCCAGGCTGCTTGGGAACTATTTGTTACACTTTCATAAACGGGCGCTACGCTGATGATCTCACGGTCTATTTTCACGAGATGGGACACAACCTCGGTCTTGACCATTCTGGTCGTACGGGCCTGACAGGTGTTGCAGGTGCTTATGGCGACGACACATGCGCAATGGGAAGGTAAATTATCAGTTCGTTCGATGCTGTTCTTCCTTATAAGTTGTTGCGTGTGCATGTTGTTTTGAAGTTCGTTATTGGATTGGCAAATCTCCTGGTGCATTCAGTGGCAAGACCTGCTACAACGCCCCCAACATGTGGCGCTTGGGCTGGATGCCACCCCTACGAGGAGGCGACCTAAACGGCAGCACCCTGGACATCGGCAGGCCGATGACTTTTTCGCTCCCTGGCTCCAAGTCTTACATCCGCATTGAGCCAACTTGGGCTCTCCGAGGTGACGAGGTGTACAATGAGCGGTACAGTCCTATACCTGTTTTCTTCATTTCATATCGCTACCTGGAAGCTCCTTTCAACAACTTATCGCCTCCAAGCAGCCGTGTCCTGGTGCACACGTTTAGTGGAACACAGGTAATACATTTCCTTTCAAAGCAAGGCAGGGGTACAGGGCGGCGGCAGAGTCATGCTTAGAAGTAAACATGCTAACTGCACTTGTGTGAATTTCTGCTTGATGAAGATAAGAAGATGAGATGACTTTGTATGTGGAGCATTACCTATATAATTGAAAGTACAGACCATCCTGTACGAAGCATGGCCATGTACCATGGCACACCACGGAACCATCTGTCGCAGCCACCTAAACGTTTAGCTTGCTACGACGAAACTAATTCAGACATAATTTAAATTTCTGTACCTTAAAAACCAAAGGACTTCTAGTTGCATGGCAGGGGTTGTAGTAGCCGGTACACTGTACGGCACACATGACAGCTACAAATACGCGCTAAGCGCGTCTACCAGCATCTCGAGAGGCCTTTTCAGCGGCCAGATACTACAGGGGTGCGCATGATGGGACGTTGGCTGGCAATCCACTGCCCGAGGATAGGCGAAGCTAAGGGTTGTGTACACACATGTGGCCGGTCGGGCCTGAGACGGTCGGGCCCTTCAGTCAGGGTGGGTTGGCAGTGTTTGTCATAGTTGGGGCGGGTTAAGTAGCTTGGGATGTAGTAGTGTAGTAGCTGTAGATAGTACGGCAATATTGCCTATAAATAAGGCGCTGCACCAGCATCTTTAGAGGCCTCTTCAGCGGCCAGGTAATACAATGGGTATCGGAGACCTCCATCGTACATGTCTGCCAGACATGTACGATGTGTCCCTGAGTGTCCCACAGTGTGTCCCTGAGGTTGTCAATTCGACCCCGGTAGTCGACTTCGTAGATATCTTGGCGGACGACCAGGTCAAGGATCCTCTGCACGAATGTCGTGACAAGAAGTTGAAGTTGTGATTTACTGGGGAAAAACTCTGTGCCTGGAAAACCTTAACACAACAAGGCGCATATGAGCCGGCACATGCCGTGCTGTGGAGTGAGCACTCACTGCCTGAGGCTAGGAGGCGCCAAGCACAGGCCGGTGTGGCCGTAGACGGATCCATTCAGAGGGGAGGAATCTAGTAGCTCGGCACAGTACGGCACACATATCATCTATAAATACGCGATAAGCCGCTCCAACAGCATCTCAAGAGGTCTTGTCAGCGGCTAGCTACTGCATGTAGCTTATTAAAGTAATTGTTGGTAGTATGGTACACACCATTGAATTCAAATATGCGCAATAATGCATAGAGAGAGAAGCCTTTTTAATCAGCGGCCTGCTGCTGCAACGGCCGTGGCCAGTGTTTACCGTGGGACGAAGAAACCTGGGCCCACACATTTACCTTGACCCGATAAACACACGCCTCTATGATTGGGACTTCTCGGAATACTGCTTGATCGATTGACTGACTGATCTTTGAAAGCCTTTATTTGTATATATGCTTGGTTGATGCTGCTAGCATGTAGTGACATTTTAGCATGTACGTACATGCTGTATACAGTTAATAACCACCACGCCTCACTGCTGGTCAGATTCATTACAAGATTGAACTCACATTCACACTGTCGTGTGATTTTGCCTGCATCGGACGGTGCTGACCCTATAACATGTCATTAAATTCAGTGCACTACAATATGTTGCGCGGTTCTAAATTACTAGATCATACTACTGTTAGGGTGCGTTGGTTTGACCTCCGGCCAGATGTCAGGTGACACAGCTGGACGTCCGCACAGCTGGTGGATACCTGTGATAACAAAAACTGGTAGTGTAGGGCAACTCCCAACATGGCCACCCCCTTATTTAAATACACGATATGGTTGAGGTCCCCAGAACAAACCCTCCTTTTCCGGTGCTATGGGCCATCTTCTTCCGTTTCCATGTATGCTCCACTCCCCAGAGTCCTCGTTCCTACAAACCTTCAACAGTCGAAGCAACACTGTTTGAGGGAGGAGTGTACCGTGCTGCATATGGGTTGGTTATAAGAGTTCCCAACCTTTCCGAGGCAGCCAACGCTACCGTTACTATCTGCCGTTCCAGTGGACCATCAGAGGCCCAGGGTGGCGACTCATGTGGCGACGGGCGGGACAACGACTGTGATGGTCTGGTGGTACGTGGGCGTTGCCAGCAGTGCTGGTACTGTTGAGTGGGTCTGCTGGGCTGTCTAGGAAGCCAGTCCACATTTCCTTGTGCGCCATCCGTGAACGCCCCATGGATGAGAAAATGCCAATCGATGCACTTTTCCAGACAACGAACTACCCAAAAACATGTGCATTGTGAATTGTGAATATGTCCTTGATAAAGGGCACCGACGTGGACTTTGGCACACTCAGTTTCCACCCATAGTGCTTCATTCCTTCAAGCGCACTTTAACGGGCAGCTGGGGATTGAGTGGGTCAGTATACGGGCCTTTATCGTCGCAGGGATGCACTTAAAGGGAGGCGGAAGGAGAAAATGGGAAACATACAGCAGCAGCAAATCATTTTGTATAAATATACATCAGGATTAATAAAAGTAAACTTTTTTCCACATTGTAACATCAGGCGAAAAACGTACTCGGGGGAGATGCCATTTGGATCGGATCTTTCGTTGAACCCATCCCATTATGATTGTATGGTTCCCCAGGATGAGGCTGACCCGGACTGCGTCCCATCGCCACCACCTTCACCTCCCCCAAAGCAACAGCAGAAGTCGCCTCCATCCCCACGACCTTCACCTCCCCCAAAGCAACAGCAGAAGTCGCCTCCATCGCCACCACCTTCACCTTCCCCCATGCAACGGATGTCACCACCATCCCCACGATCTTCACCTCCTCAGCAGTCACAGCAGAAGTCGCCTCTATCGCCGCGACCATCACCTCTCCGGCGCCCACCGTCACCCTCCCCACCGAGATCGCCAAGGGCCCCGCAGCATCCACAGTCACCAGGTTCGCCAAGACCGCCATCATTTCCGTCGCCACCACGGAAGATAACCGTCCGCCCTCCACCAAAGAAGCTTTAGTGAAATGGCACGCTCTACTATCACCATCGTGTGCTGTGTCGAGTGTGCTAGTACTAAGCACACGAGTGCCAGTTCATCAACAGCTTCATACTGCCTACGGCATATTATGTAGTAACTTCTTAATGTTCCGGCTAGCCATTTCCGTTTGTGGTCATGCATAAGACTATCATTTCAAAGCAGGCATATATAGCCACGTAACTGCGCTTTGAGATCCGCGTATAAACGTACAACAGGGCAGCAGATTGTACTCAACTAACCAGCATATCCAGCAGTGTGCACGTCTTGGATGCCGGCTGCTGGCGGAGCAGGGCAATCCCAACAACTGACACGTACTGAGGAACGGCATTGGGGGCCGGCTGCGGCTGCTGTACATGTACATGTACATACAGGCGCATATACATGTACATGTACATACAGGCAGGCGGCTGGCAGAAGTGAAGGCCTGACTTCTGCTCCCAGTCGATCCAGTCGACCCGGGTTCAAATCCGCCTGCCAGCTCCTCGGGTGTTTGAGGAGTGATGAAATGGGAGGTGGCCCCCCATCATATGGACGGTGTAGGACGTGATAATATCAACTTGCGAGCTGACCAGGAACTAAGTTGATGCGCCGTTGATCCGCTAGATTTGGTTGGATGCTGGTGGTGAGTTGCCGAACCCAACGAATACATTCTGAAGTCGGATGGGGTGACGGATTAGGGTGCCCCTCTAGCAGGGGAGAGCAGGGACTGCCCCGGGAAAGGGGGCCGCTGGCGAAGTTAACCACCCTGTAACAACATACATACAGTTCACAAGGAATGGATGGGTGTTTGCAGCCTAAGCGAGGTTTTGGGGAGTCGTAGCTGACGATGTGTAGTGCGTGGCTGGCAGCCGAAAAGGCCTCTTGAGATGCTGCAGCTGGGAATGCTCTTTATTTAGCATTTACATCTATTGATGGTACATATGCATATGTGCGGTATTGTATAATTTGCTACTAAGCAAAGCTTTTTTGACCAAGCCCTTTCATTCTTCAATTGACGACGTCTGCGCATACCTTTTTTAGGGATACCATTTGGGGATGATTCATATCTTTCCGCGTCGGCATGCAGCCGCGATCATTCGTGCTTGAACTGCTGCGTCGCGCATTTCGAGTGACATGGAACTTCAGCTCGTTTCTGAGTCGACGCTCAGCCTCCCCGTAACGGAGGTATGAGAGGAACTAGGAGTACGATTATGAATGCTGACTTGTAGGTGGTGACGCCTCGAGCGTAGATCAGATGGATGGCTGGAGGCTGCGTGCATGGGTGCGTGTCAAAGAATGCAGGTTCGTTTGCAGGGTGCACTGTTGGGATGCTGCTGCTCCTTCGGGTTACAATCCGCCCGTACCTGCTGGGGGTGTGTTTGCTCAGCAGCAACATGGTTGCTTTAACTTGCAATTGCCCTCTTGTAGCCGTTCTGGCTGCTGTGGGCTGGTGATGTATCACGACTGCAGAAAAGTACCGATCGGCGGACGCAGATCCTGTGGTATACCCAGAATACTACAGCTGGGTGGTAGTGCTGCTTAAGTCAGTTTATTTCAGCCAACATAAATATGATACAACTTAAAAAGTGTTCATATCCGTACACGTAAGATTTGAGCCACCGCCATATACATCAAGCAACAATAATGCAGGAAGGGTAACACATGTGTACACCTACCGCTTGGTTTCCGCGCACGCGTCAGCATTGCCTAGTAGCATACAACATCATAGACAATAATGTGTGCCGTCGGTATGTGTAACAATGTAGCTGTACAAAATACGGCACACGTATCGTCGATAAAAACACGCTCCGCCTGCATGTAAAGAGGCATTTATCAGCGGCCAGCAGCTATTAATGCACAAAAACTGCCCATCCAAAAATTCTTACACACGCTTTACTGGCACACTCCGTCCTTTCATATTTTTTTAATAAGGTTGCGAGTTAATTTACTGATGTCCGGTGCCAAAAATATATTCACTACATTACTCCACGCATTTAAATTTATTGCACTTTCTGGCTTGTGCACTTTATCCCCACACACTTAATCCCCATTGCTGTGAAGTAACGCGCATAGCTGTCTACCAGGTATGTGCCTAGCCACGAATTGCAACATCCCAATTTTTGAAGCTATGCAGCGGGCTGCTCCCAGCAGCATGTTGGCTCAGTCGTTGAAGTTCCGTCATCGTACCTCAAGGAGCAGCGGGTAGCTGCAGGAGGGATTGTAAATTTTGGGCTAACATTGCTGCGTTCTCGACTGACCAACTGAGCGTCGCACAGGGCCTCACAAACGGATGTACCTAATAACCATTCTAAGTATACCATGTCCGTAAACTTTATGTCGTCTTTACTAGTAGATGCGCCCTCAAGTATTAGGCAGGGACTCGTCCCAACCTACTGCATGAGGGCACATACAATCGATATGCGATAAATAATTTACAGACGCAGCTAGCAGTCCTCCTTAAACATCTTGGGGCCCTGCAGCAGGAGGCAACACTTGCTCGTCCCAACGGTTTGCCAGCTAGCGGTCCTTCTGAAACCATCATGCAACGCAACCTGGCTCCAGTATAGACTGCCTGACCAAAAGCATACAGACAGCAGCAATGTAACCCGGCTCGCTTCCGTAATCCGTTTGTATGTGCTGTCTAGGCTTCCATCATCGTTTGACAAAAAATATGACAACTCCGCCACCATCCAGCGCAGGCGGTGGAGGTGGTGGCGGCCAGCAGCGCTGCTAGCAGCCTGTTAGCAGCGAGCCCGAACGACCCGGCATCATAAATAACATATGGTGGAATACTGGCAGGAGGTTGTACTGCCGGTTGGACACGGGGTTGGGCTGGCTTGGGGTTGAACGGCAGCATTGTGCCCACCAGCACATGAGGATGAAGACTATGGAGATGAGGGATTGCGTAACCTGTTGCCACCTGTTTACTCTAGTAACTTCCTTTTTTCAAGTGCCCTCAAAGTAGGGCATTCTGTTGGGGAATTCTGGTAGCGGCAGAGGTGCACCTTGAGGATATCCTTGCCGACCCAGGATCCACCGTACACAATAAGCTTGTAGATGGCAAAGTCCGTCCGATTTTGAGGTGTAATGGCGTTAAAAAACGTGATCTTACGGTCACTGTAGATGTAAGTATCCGGATCATTGTCCTGCACAGGTAAGTACGTAGGGGGCATGGGGAGGTGAAAGGCTGAGGTGAAGCCAGCAGTGGGGGCCTTGCTTCCAGAGGTGTTATGCTTGGATAAAGGGGATGCTGAAAATGTAAACTTTACATTTTTGAACAAGGTAGGCATAAACCAACTCACCATGGTTGCGTTGACTTCGTGGAGATTCAATTTGTTAGAGTAGAGAGATATCAGTGAGCCATCACCACTCTTGTTAACCCGCACAGCGATGTACAAGTTCTTCGCTTGGGAGCTGTTTTTGTACGATGGCAACCAGTCGGGGACGACCCGGAGGTAGTTACCTTCCGGGGATAGGTAGGTGGCGGGTAGACTAAAAGTAAGGCCGGTGCCCGGTCGCAATGTTTTTGAGTCAATACGATCACCGCCTGGTGCGGGTGTGGCCCAGCCCAGGTAGGCTAGCTCGGCCGCGTTGGGGCAGGCATCCCCACGGCCCATAGAGGTGGAATAATCCTCATACTCATAGCCACCCTGCCAAGAGTGCCAGAGACCTGGGGGCCCATGTGTTGGCGCGTCCTCAAACACATTGTGTCAGTGCTGAATGGCAAGATAGAGAGGATCAATGCAGCACTTAAGTGAAAAAGCTTTTTCACCATTAAATGAATGTGATGTAAGCCGGAGAACACATATATACGGGAGGGTGCATACCGGGATGCTGTAAGATTACGCAGCCGAAAGCACTGGCATTATCACGGTTGCGGGTAGGCGCCCCATCATGGGGCAATGAGCAGTTGAGGCGGGATTACAATTGAGATCTTGCTGGAAACAAGCCCTGAATCGAAGGCTATCATGTAGGTCTGTTTTCATGTCCTTGATACACCCCTATCGGCCGATTTTTATCAGTCAAGCTAACGCCATGGCAGTGATAGCTAAGTAGAGGGTAATGGCCCATCCCCCCGGGCCCGGGGGGAACTCCCTATTATTAGGGGTTACCCGGCCCCAGCTAGCTAGGTAGTTAGGTTCTCTACCATGAAGGCTGGGTAGCTTATAATCCCGGCTAGGCCCAACGCAAGATAGTCCCTCTTGCTAATTTGCAGCATTATTGTGCTCCGTTTTCTTGTCCTTGTATTTGTTTGCGACAGGTCAGCAGTTAACGTTCTGCTTTCACATGTACAGGAAGGGTTCGTTGTGCCTGCTTGTCACCGCATTGCACACGCTCTGTTGTAGCATGACCCTCTGCGCTGTCATCTATCTTAGGATAGTAAAATATGTTTTGAAACTCTATCTGGTTGCGACCTTAGGTGCCCACGTTGTCTGTAGTCAGTTCTAGCCGCTCACCACTATTTGCCTTTCACCGGTACCACTACTGCCAGTGAGCCGCTTTTCCTACCGGCTCTGCCATCTCTCTCCTAACATGCATATACCGTAGTGCTACTTATAGTTCGTGATCGCTTTGTTCGGGGAGGGGTCAAAAAACTTTCTGAAATTTGTACGTGCTCTTTGAATTTCGGGGAAGGCCGGACCAGATTTTGCGGGCATGATACAAATTTCGGGGCCCCTTCCTTCGGGGCTTTTCAAACTGCAGCTTCCAGTCAGTCTCCCTCCACCGGGAACCCATAGGCTCATGGTCTCTCACCATTTTCGCACTTTGGAAACGCCCTAGCAAATTCTGGGACCGATCGTACAGTTTAGTACCAGTGGCAACGACCTAATAACCAACCGGCCGGGCCAATACAGTGTTTGGGTGGTTGCTACTGAAACGTGTCTTAATGTAGCATTGACCGCATTGCGCTCGCGCCTAGCAACCTCCTCGTGCTGCATTCGCTCACGCTGGGCCTCGACAACAGCATCATCAAGCCTAACTGGTGCAAATCCAGCTCGGTCGCTCACCGGAGCGTTTGGTGCTAGCGGTTTCATCCCGCATTGAAGCAGGGTTGCCTGTCTTGCACGTTTGCCAGCGTTGTTCATGTCCTACGTTTATGACTATATTTTATGTATTTAAGAGCTGATTTCCGCCTTAAAATCCTAGTTTTTGCGAAGTTTGATCGACCGGCTTCGGAGGGTACGATATTTCGGGGCTGCGGTCCCTTGGGATACCTTAGAATATGTACGTGCTACATATTCGTGGTGCCTCCCGAATTATTGTAGTACGAACTATAAGTAGCACTACGGTACCTGAACTGTCCATATATGTCTACATTTTGAATGGCAACTCCTGAAACGTTGCATGACAATGGACCGCGCTTCGATAGATATTTATCCAGGTTAGGCACTACTGGTAAATCACGGATCATTACCCCGGAAGATCTCGGGATCTAGACCTCTCGGGATCCAAAGTCTTTCCGATGGTGGAAGGTGAAGTGCACCTGGTCGATGGACGGTGGTGACCTGGGATAAAGTTGACTCGCGAGCCGACCAGGGATGGAATTGGAACCGCCGTCGATCCGGCAGATTCCATTGGATGCTGGTGGTGGATGTGGAACCTAACCGATCCACTGAATTGTTGACTTAGGTGACTAAATGAGGGTGCCCCGAAATACTGGGGAAGACAGGGTTTTGCCGGGTAGCGGCCACGATTGAAGATATGTCCCCCTGTCCCACACATCATATTTCCCTTATCAAGGTGGCTCAGATCAATAAAACATATGCACACACCGGCACACACAGACATACACTTCCCGTTGGGGTTGGGCAGCAGCCCTGTATAGGCTCTGTATAGGCTCACCGTAGTTGTGTAGGGCCTCCTGCATGATTGTCGCCCAGCGGTTCACGCCATAGGTAGAGCTCTGCAGCCAGATCTGCTCTCCGGGCAGGTGCGCCAGCCCAGCCCATGGACACCGGTTCGACATGCCACCGGGAATGATGTACACGTAATGAGTAAAGCCTGCAAACCCCGTTTCCCCAAGCACTTTCTTTGACACGATGTCTCCATCCTCTGCAATTCGCCAGTAGGCGCACTTCTTAACGGCATCATCCGTGCAGTTGCTCCTCACGGTGATCACCTTAAAGGCTGTGGTGTTCAGATTGAATTTGCCATGCGAACACTGTATGTACTTTTGGGCAACGCCTCCGCTGCCATCACGTTTATGGCCCAGGAAGATTGTTCGAACGGTGGTCTCGTTCATTGTGGCTGGCAACTTGCAGGCGGAATAGTCTAGAAGGATCACCAGCAGACGCTGGTGAATCGTCTTGGTGTCCGGTAGGAGCAGGGGTTTCACAGATAATATGGTGGTCCTGGAGCCCAGAACGGGATTGCAGATGCCAAGGATGTCGATGTAACATGACTGCAACATGAGATGTATGGCGAACAATGGACCGAACGGGAGGAAAGAGGTAAGGGCTGAATTTGCGGTGTGTGCATCTCCGATCAGCAGCAGCTGCAGCAACAGCAGATGCAATTCCTAATAATGATATATGTTGCGGCAACGGATATTGAGTTCCACTTTGTAAACGGTAATAGCGTGCGATAAGCTCCATTTCAGTCATTGTAATATTTCAACCGCGGCATGTCTATGCAACCCACATCTACGTAAAATTAATAAAAACTAGATACTTACAATAGTCACCAGTGCTCCTGGCACCACAGCCTGTCCAAGGTTATTCACCCTGGGGGGCTCATAGCCGCGTGCAATTGGTGTTATGGAGCCATCACTCTTGCGGATCGCCCACTGAGGCAGCTCGGTGTGGGATTGTATGGACATGAGCGCGCCCGACACATCCACGGCTGTGGGCTTATTAGTAACGTTGACAGTAACACGGGGTGGGGGCGGTGACCTCACACTTATGTGGGGAGGAGGGTTTAACGGTAACTGTTTCCTCTCCAGAACCTCTAAAGAGGGGCATTCTGTCAACGAGGACTGGTACCGACAGACATGTATCCTGAGGATGTCCGTGCTGACCCAGGATCCACCGTACACGACAAGCTTGTATGCAGTGAGGTTTGTCCGACTTTGAGGTGCGGCAGCAGTGACGAAGGACACCTTGCGGTCACTGTAAACATAGGCGTCCGGATCATTGTCCTATGGAGAGAGGGGGCAGATTGCGGGACAAATAGCAGCACCGGGCGGGTTGTGAGGTGAGTGAGGTGCCACAGAAAGGATGCGCACACACATTAATGGTCCCGCAGTTATTTGCGAATGCATGCATCACAAGGGCGGGAGGTTTTTCCTGGGCGCATGGTAGATGAGTATGGTGGGCGTGGTTGACAGCGAATATAAACGGAGGTTACACAACGATGAAGTAAATCATTACTGCAGGGTTTGGATTAATGACTTTACCAGCAGGCTGACCCTGTTTTTCTGGTTTGCGTGCGTGATTGAGGTAAACTGCAACTATGTATGTGTCGGAAGTATGGCAAGTTAGCAGCGTGGCTATCTTCCATGATGGCGAAAGGGAACCTCTGCTATCTCCTCCCCCTGAAGCTGACCAAAATGGCTGTCCGGCGCGATTTTGTCGGTCTAGAAGTTAGGAACAAATGGAAGAACGATCGCTCAGGTCTACCTGTGTATTTCTATGGTGGTGTGGTGTAGCGCCGCCTTCTGCTAGCAGCGCTGCTGACTCGCTCTACTTCAACTCGATTCATCCGCATGTTTATATGATCACATTCCACAACCTTTGAAATTCCAGTTATGTGCAATATTGATACCCAAATAAGCTTCAAATCTTTAATTTAATCCTTTGCTGCACCACAGACATGGGTTAGGATGTGGCAACGCATACCCACGCTGCCGGTGATGAAATAAACTAGATACATATGGCCATTAGTTCCGCAACACCGACACGTTCATAGCATTTTAGAAGCTGTAACCTGATGAGCTGTGACTCCTGCTGCATGTGAACGCATCTTCGATCCGCCTGTGATATGCACACACCAGGCACATACCTTATGCTCGTTATATTCATATACATATTTCACAGTAAACCTGATGTTTGGTACATGCTGACGCACCATGATAGCGTTGACTTCATGGATGTTTAACTTGTTTGCGTAGTATAACGTCATTGAACTGTCACCACCCTTGTTGACCCGTACAGCAATGTAGAGGTTCTTGGCATCAACATTAGTTCTGTACGATGGCAGCCAGTCAGGAACAATTCGGAGGTAGTTTCCGTCTGGGGATAAGTAGGTGGCGGGCAGACTGAAGGTGAGGGCGGTGCCTGCTGGCAATAAGTTGGAGTCAATGCGGTCGCCGCCTGGCGCGGGTGTGGCCCAGTCAAGGTAGGCCAACTCGGGGGCGTTGGGGCAGGCAACTCCGCTGCCCATAGCTGTGGAATAATCCTCATACTCCACGCCATTCTCCCAGGAATGCCACAGACCTGGGTGTGTATGGCATCAAACACATGTAGGGCCGACAGAGGTTACCTCTTTATCGTGCTAGCTGCATGTAGCTGCGGTTCTGTGCTTCCCAACCATGGATGCGGCCAAGTGCCGTGCCCTCCTGAGCTCCGACGGGTTAATTTCTTAGGCCATCACCACGCACAAATTGCTTGGTGGGAGCGTATACGTACATACGCCTAACTATCATGGCTTTTGGAGGGAGAAACTGCTGTAGTAGCACATTAGACGCAATAATATTCGTACTGAGTTTGTAGTTATGGGGTCCGTTTCTTTAGTACTTATGGGCGTCCCCACGACGCCCAGCCTCACCATAGTTGTGCAGGGCCTCCTGCATGACTGTGGACCAGCGGCTCACGCTGTAGGTTGTGCTCTTGAGCCAGATTTGCTGCCCTGGCAAGTAAGCCAGGCCCTTCCAGGCGCACTGACTGTTGGACATGTTCCCTGGGATGATGTATGCATAATGGGTAAAGCTTGAAAACTCCTTTTCCCCTAGCACTGCCTTTGCTCGGGCATCTCCATCCTGAGCGATCCGCCAATCTGCACACTGCTTCACAGCCACATCTGTGCATGGTACTGTGCTTTTGGCGGTAATCACCTTGAAGGCTGTGGTGTTCAGATTGAATTTGCCATACGAACACTGCGTGTACCTTTGGGCAATGCCTCCGCTGCCATCACCTTTACGACCCAGAAAGATCGTTCGAACGGTGGTCTGGTTCATTGTGGCTGGATAGCGGCAGGCGGAATAGTCCATAACGATCACCAGCAGACGCTGTTGAATCGTATCGGTGTCCGGTAGGAGCAGCGGCTTCGCAGATAGCACAATGGTCCTGGATCCCAGAACTGGATTGCATATGCCAACGGCATCGAGGTTGCACGACTGCAACATGGCATGGGGTTAGGATGTAAGAATGTTTCCTTGTGGCTTTTTATGATTTTTATCTATTTTGGGCAGCCTTCTGCTGGCCTTTGGGTCCCCGGCTTGTATGGGCCCGTTACATTTTGGAGGGTAATATTAATGCAACTCATGTTGTAACACATATGCACATAGACACAGACACTCTCTCTCTCCCGGATGGTGATTGATTCGTACTCTTTTTGAGGCAGGTGGGCTCGGTTAGACATTTCTGCATGCGTGTTCTATAGCTATGTCCCAGCAGTCATCCAGTCATGACACGCTCCTGCTGCCTGCCCATGTATGCACCAACTGCTCATGTCATGAAGAATGGACATCTGGAGCATACACGAGGCTAAGGAGGAACAATGAGATATTCGGTCCTTGTATATTGTAGAGTGTAATTGTCGCAGCTTACGATCAGGGAGCTGATCATGAGTTCATGTATTATGTATTGTTAATGTTCGTACACTTTAGCTAGGTCCAGCCGGACTGCTGGTAAGCGTGTGGTGAACCGATGCATCAAAGATAGCAGGGCATCCAGTTAGCCAACCGAATTTAGAGCCATTCCACCCTGATCGAAAGGGAAGCAGGGCCTGGCAGGGCCCCAATATAGGCCGTGCAGCAAATCAAATGCTTGACGAATACGGTGGGTTTTATATAGGAAGGGCGGAAGGGCTCCATCCAGTACTAGTCAGCTGTTAGCTAGAGAGTAATAATAAGTTTCTATCCACAGGCCACATGCAAGGGTAAGCAGCACGTAACTTACAATGACCACCAGCGCCCCTGGAACCACGACTTGACCAAGGTTGTCCGCCTTCGGTGGCTGATAGCCACGTGCTATAGGTAATACGGAGCCGTCGCTTTTGCGGATGACCCATTCAGACATATTTGAGTGAGATTGCTTGAATATGAGTGTGCCCGATACGTCTACGGTGGTAGGCATTGTGTTGTTGGTGGTAGCACGGGGAGGGGGCGGCAACATAACACTGCGCCTGGGGGAAGGCAGGTTAGGCGGTGGTAGCTGCGGCTTCTCCTCGGCTGCTCTCAAAGTAGGACATTCTTTGGCGGAGCTCATGAAGCGGCAGAGATGTACCCTTAAGATGTCCGTATTGATCCAGGATCCCGCATATACAACAAGGTTATAGCTTGTGATGTTCATCCGGGTTTGGGGTGCGGTCGCGGCAAAGAAGGAGATTCTGCGATCCATGTACATGTAGAACAGCGGGTTGCTGTCCTACGGTGGTGGGGGGAGAAGTGAGGTTGGCGGGGGCCCGCAAGCAGTGAGGGGGGCGGGAGTGAGGGTCGGAGGTTTTGGAGGCTGGTAAAGCAATCGTGTAAAAGGATCGCTACAGAAACATCTGTACAACGGCCTCAGTTTTATTTGGGCCCACATTATATATCCGGAGTGTGGAGTAATGAAATATGAGTTCCAAATTTGGCACCATTTCCAAATTTGGAATTTCGAACCTTACGATTTCCAAAAGCAAGATAAGTAAGTTGAAAGCTCTGAATGGTACTCAGTACAATCACATCCTATAGCCTTCACAGCTTACTGTACGTCTGTGAATATCCTATTACCTATCGTGCCCTGGTATAGTAAATAGTGATAGTCCCTATCTAATGTACCATGGGCACGGCGGATCTATAAAAAAAGGCTGGCAGGGCCTTCGGTATGAACGCACCATTTTTGCATTGACTTCGTGTATATTTAATTTGCTTGCGTAGAAA
This sequence comes from Volvox carteri f. nagariensis, assembly GCF_000143455.1. Lineage (NCBI taxonomy): Eukaryota > Viridiplantae > Chlorophyta > Chlorophyceae > Chlamydomonadales > Volvocaceae > Volvox > Volvox carteri. The sequence continues at coordinate 88,251 of NW_003307600.1, read as the reverse complement.
GATGTTAGCGCGCTGTCCGCACCCTTGCTGGCTCGTAGAGCGATGTACAGGTTTTTTGCTTGAGTGCTGGTATTGTACGACGGCAGCCAGTCGGGGATGACTCGAAGGTAGTTTCCTTCCGGAGTTAGGTAAGTGGCAGGCAGATTGAAGGTGAGGGTCATGCCAACTGGCAATGCATTCGAATTGATGCTGCCGCCGCCTGGTGCAGGTGTGGCCCAGCCCATGTAAGCCATTTCGGGGGCATTGAGACAGACATCCCCGCGCCCCATGAAGGTGGAGTAGTCCTCATACTCCTGGCCATTCTGCCACGAGTGCCAGAGACCTGGTGGATAGGGTCAGGCACGTGTGTGTGGCTAAATAGAAAGATTTTTCTTTGTTTTTGATGCAACATGCACACTTACACAAAGCGTGCATGCAATACACACAATGCGGGAACACATCAGGTGTGATTTGAACACGCTTCAGCTACTGGTGATGATTTCCAGTCGCCCCAAGCAGGATATACAACATTATAACCTGTGCATGGTGTGCTTGGTCAAATTGCTCGGAGAGGTGTAGGGGCTGGCCGCTGAGAATGCCTGTAGTAGCCGGAGCACTGTACGGCACCGTGAACAACTACAAATACGCGTTAAGCGCGTCCAACAGCATCTCGAGAGGCCTTTTCAGCGGCCAGCTACTACAGCCTCGTGTATCTGCCGTACTGTTCGACAGCTACTATATTACTCCCTCTAGACGAAGGTATCCGTCTTGGGCCGTTACGGCCACAATAGCAGCCTGTGCCTACCATCTTCTATCCTCGGGCAGAGCAGGGTGCTCAAATCATGTCACGCCATATGCTGGGTTACATCCGCCTAGGCGTTCCTAAGGCTTTCTGGACACAGCGGCTTCTCAGTTAAGCACATCTGCAAATTCGTGCAGAGGATCGTCATGGTTGACCTGGTTGCCTCCTGCGATACCTACTTTATTACAAGTTACAAGTTACGAGATACCTACAGATACCTACTTTATTTGTAGCCTTTCACGGATAAGCTGACGACCTTCAGGTTACAATGTGTACGGATATCTCTATGCTAACTGTAGTACCTGGCCGCGGAAAAAGCCTCTGAAGGTGCAGCAAGCTTAAGCCGCCGTGGTGCACAATCATAGATGATGTGTGTGTCACACTGTACGGCAACTGCTATACGAGGATGTAAAGGCAGGAACGTTCCTTGTCCAAACTGGACAAACCAATCCTACATGGCCTGCATACATTTCCTCCCCGTTCGACAACGAACACCCCATCCTGTTGGGACTGAAGGACATCGTCGCCACGCAAAGAGTCTGTAAGCAGCAGCCTGTCAGAATCTACCCACGAACAGCAGGCGCTGTATACTTATGTTCTCAGCACCTTGATCGCTAATGGTAATCAATTCGAGGAATTGAGTACAAAACAGAACATAAAACATTTTTGTTGTAGCAACTCCCCTTTTTAGCCTCACCGTAGTTGTGTAGAGCTTCCTGCATGATTGTGGCCCAGCGATTCACGCCATAGCTCGAGCTTTGCAGCCAAATTTGTTGCCCCGGGGAGAGTGCCAGGCCGGACCATGGACATCGGCCTATCATGCCCTCTGGAAGGACGTAGGCAAAATGTGTGAAGCTGTAATATTTATCCTTTCCTAGCAACGCTCTCGCTCCTATGTCTCCGTCGTCAGCTATTCGCCAGTACGAACAAGATTTCGACACCGCATCCGTGCAGTTGCTCCTCACGGTGATCACCTTAAAGGCTGTGGTGTTCAGATTGAACTTGCCATGTGAACACTGCGTGTACTTTTGGGCAACGCCTCCGCTGCCGTCGCCATTGTTGCCAAGAAAGATCGTTCGAATGGCGGTCTGGTTCATCGTGGCTGGCAATGCGCATGAAGAATAGTCCATAACGATCACCAGCAGACGCTGTTGAATCGTATCGGTGTCCGGTAGGAGCAGCGGCTTCGCAGATAGCACAATGGTCCTGGAGCCCAGAACTGGATTGCATATGCCAACGGCATCGAGGTTGCACGACTGCAACATGGCATGGGGTGCAAATAGCAAGAAAGTTAGGAGTAAAAGTTGGAGCGGCTAACTTTGATGAGACGAACTAGCTAGATGGATGTTAGGAGGAGGACATACATACTGGACAAGCGGAAGCGGTATTTGGGACTTGATAACGGCAGCATATACAAATGAGGTAAAAGTAACACCATCATGTCATGTCATGTGGAGTTGAGATCACAGTCGATGGATCGAGGTTCGCACGCTGGATCGGTGGCGATTGCTGAACCCTCTGTCTCTGCGGATGTTCGGGTGATTGGATGAGAGGAATCCTAGAAGGCAGGATCAACCGCCTTGGACTTCCAGTTCGTATGGCGTAGTACATTGTGGTAATGGTGGATGGTGCTGTATGGCGTGATAAATCATAGAAATGACAATGTGTTCAAGTGCCCCAGAAGCCTCCCACTCTAAACCTATAACAATTCAATTCAATAAGATGTACGGAATCCTAGCTGGGCATGCACTGCCTTGTAATGCCTTAAAACTCCGGCATTCAATGATAATGTAGTAGCCGGTACACAGTACGGCACACATAACAACTACAAATACGCGCTAAGCGCTAACACCAGTATCTCGAGAGGCCTTTTCAGCGGCCAGCTACTACAGATAAGCAGACAGTCGCGTCTCTGGTTTAGTATTGTTTATAATTACACGCCTTGCCACTGGTTTGGAACTACTGGGTATGCAGTTCCTATCATCATTTGCGTGGCCGCATGGCCACAGCGTTGTTTGGCCATATACATGGCCACATCGTTATTTGCGCTTTGTCACGGGCACATAGCAAAACGCGTCGATGCGAAGAATAAAATCTGCCGAACGCCTAGCTACGGAAATCGTGTATCCATCCAGGCCTGCGTTACGGAACCTGCCTTTGTCTTTCTCATGGGCTTAGGAGACGAGGTACTTGCACCAGGTGCCAGATGCCTTGAACACCCAGGCGCATCTACCTGCCTCGCTATGTGTAGTAGCTGGTACATAGTACGGCACACATAACGTCTACAAATACGCGTCACCAGCATCTCAAGAGGCCCTTTCAGCTACTACACTGTATATGCCCTCCTACAAGCATGATTTGGGAGCGGACATCCATCAAGGTGTAACAGCGATTGAACGGTACGGGTTATACATAAGCAACTCACGATAGTCACCAGTGCTCCCGGCACCACAGCCTGTCCAAAGTTGTCAGTTTGGGGTGGCTGATAGCCGCGTGCAATTGGTGTTATTGAGCCATCACTCTTGCGGATGACCCATTGTGGAACCGCGTGGGAGTTGGCGTACATCAGCTCACCCGACAAGGTCACTCCTGTGGGTGCAGTAACGTTGGTGATAGCACGAGGCCCTGGCGGCCTGGGACCACCTCGGGGAGACGGGCTCGGTGCTGGCATCGGCCGCTTCTCAAGTGCCCTCAAAGTGGGGCATTCGATTGGGGAGGCCTGATAGCGACAGAGGTGCACCCTTAGGACGTCCGTATCGACCCAGGACCCCGCATATATGACGAGGTTGTATGTGGTCAAATTCATCATACTCTTGGGCGGCGTGGCAGAGACGAAGGAAATTTTGCGATCCTGGTAGATATAGGTATCCAAATTATTGTCCTGAGGAGTGGCATGCAAAATGCGGTTAGTGGGACGGGCGATAGAGGGCCGCCGTGGTGACGCAGTGCAAGGGTGGATATGTAGTAGAACCGATAGGTTTGAAGGCAACGTCAGCGCAGGTATTGCTTGCTGCTAAAGTGTGCAGTAACAAAGACGCTCTTGTTTGTACATTTATCCGATACAACTTCGAAGACGATCAGCAAGCCACGGATTCCATCCCAAGCGAGCATGTATATACATATATGCTATAGTGGGACCCGGCCATATGAGGGATCGACAATCCTGCAGGAATAGTACAACAACTTTTCGTGACGCACAGGCAACCAAGATACCAATCACGAGCATGTGGCATCTGCTTCCCTCATGTACGGCACGAACGCACCATTGTCGCGTTGACTTCATGGATGTTTACTTTATTCGCATATAAGGACCCTAGCAAGGTATCCCCGCCTTTTCGAACTCGTACAGCCATGTACAGGTTTCGTGCTGCAGAAGGGTTGCCGTATGTCGGCAGCCAGTCCGGGACAACTCGGAGATAGCTCCCGTTAGGAGACAGGTACGTGGCGGGCATATTGAAGGTCCGAGATGTGCCTACTGGCAACGCTTTGGAGTCGATACGGTCGCCGCCTGGCGCGGGTGTGGCCCAGCCAAGGTATGCCAACTCAGCGGCATTGGGGCAGGCATCTCCACGGCCCATTACCGTGGAAAAGTCTTCCGACTCCCTGCCATCCTGCCACGAGTGCCCTAGACCTGTGAATGTCGGGTCAGGCAATGACTTGTGTTGGCATTGGGCAGACAGGCTAGCATTTAGATGGACAGCTGCAACTTCAGCCGCTTGGGTCGGGTCAGGCCAGCTGTTGCGGTCTGGGCTCGGACCCATGTACTTAGCTTAGGTAGGTACCATTGCTAACGTACCATTGCTAACATGTAATTTTGGCAGGGCGTTGCGCTAGCGCTGCCGTTAACACCATAGGTAATTATAAGCCCCCAGGGTTGCAGAGTGGACGCCTACTGCTTGCCACAGCTGTCCTACAATACTGCGTTCTGGACCTAACCTGTATTGGCTATGATGTCGCAGGCTTCAATCTGGGAACGGCAAACGGTAGTCTGGTTGGGATTGAGCCTTACTATGCGCAGTAACAAATAGCTGCTGAACAATTGCGGGAGGGCTGACCGCGAACGAAAATTCCTTTCATTTTGGTCGGTCACACCTCCATCGCGAACCATGTGCTGCATCGGATCTGAAAGGTCTGTCCTGTCTCACCATAGTTGTGGAGGGCCTCCTGCATGACCGTCGCCCAGCGCTGCACACCGTAGCTCCAGCTCTGCAGCCAGATCTGCTTCCCCGGCAGAGACGCGAGCCCATTCCAGGTGCATACTCGTCCTACTCCCGGAGGGATGATGTACGCGAAATGGGTAAATTCTGCAAACGCTTTGCCTCCTAGCAACAACCGTGCTCCTGTTTCACCATCGGAACCCATCGTCCAGTATGCGCATTTTTTCACGATAGCATCCGTGCAGTTGCTCCTCACGGTGATCACCTTAAAGGCCGTGGTGTTCAAATTGAACTTGCCATGTGAACACTGCGTGTACTTTTCGGCAATGCCTCCGCTGCCGTCGCCTTTGGGCCCAAGGAAAACCATGCGTGCAGCGGTCTGGTTCATTGTGGCTGGAGACCCGCAGATGGAATAGTCTAGGATGATCACTAACAGACGTTGGTGAATTGTCTTGATATCCGGTAGGAGCAGGGTTTTCCCCAGCAGGACTACGGTGTTATCACCCGGAGCTGGATTGCAAATGCCAAGGTCGTCAATGTAGCACGACTGTATGTAACACGTCATGGTGAGCAGCAGCAGGCACGGAGGAGGGTAGGATACGGGAAATGATATAACCATACAAGTCGCTTTGGTCATATCAAGGATTAAGGACTGGAGTAACGCAGCATTAGCGTATGCATTAGCGGCGTGTGATGAAGTGGCAGTGTTGTATGAAAGCGGCAGCGGCATGGAATGAACGCAGATAACGCGACTGCTTATGATAAGCTCCAAAGATTTGAGGTGCATGATCAGTGTACATACAACCAGCTAGTGACCAGGCGACTGGCCGTAAGTCTTGGCTGGGTCACTGCTGTATTTGGCCTCTCATTCTTTTGTGGCAGCTGATGGCAGTAATGGTGATTCCACCATGGTATCCCTTGTTGATGCAAACGCGATGTTGCCATCGCGCATATTATGATTACGGAAGTACATTTGTTGCTTAGAGCACAAACGTACTTCCGTGATCATAATATGATTAACTGTACTTAACCTCACATACATGACTGGAAGACTGGCAAGAAAACGCACTGCACATTATAATGGAAGTGCGAATAGCTGCAACTCACGATAGTCACCAGTGCCCCCGATAGCACGGGTTTTCCCAAGTCATCCGTCTTGGGGGGCGTGTAGCCCAATGCAACAGGTGTCAAGGTGCCGTCATACTGGCGGATGATCCACTGAGCCTCCAAATGGGTGTCTACGAGCATGAGCTCGCCTGACACATCCACTGTCGCGGATGCTGCAACATCAGGGGCATTAGAGAGGCCCTCGGGGGCACCACCTCCTGGAGGAACGTCTTCGGAGCTAGGCGGAGTCCCCATGTCCTGCTGACAAAATCCTGTCAAGACAGCCACAAGGGAGGGCGCGCAGTAATAATGCAGTCAGGTGAATAATAATTTTGCAGGTTGATAACACTTTCTGGTGGGCTGACTCGGGGGCAGGCAGCCGCAGGTGTGCGTGTGAGCAAGCGTGCATGCTTGGCTCTACATATGTAATGTAATGTAATGTAATGTAATGTTACAGAGTGGGAGGCTTCTGGGCCGCTTTATCACATTGTCAGTTCTACGATTTATCACCTTATAGCACCATCCACCACTACCACACTGTCTTCACCATACGAACTGTAAGTCCAAGGCGGCGGATCCAGCCTTCAGGGACCCCTCCTCATCCATTCACCCGAATATCCGAAGAGACGGAGAGTTCGGCAATCGCCACCAATCCAGCGTACGAATCTGATCCATCAACTGTGACCTCAACTCCACATTTCAGCAACTAGCCATATTCTCGTGCTCCCGACTAATTCGGGGGTTTCCCCGGAAATCGATCCCAGGACCTTAACTGCTAATTGCAGTAGTGTCAACCCAGACCAGACCTACATATGTGTTCTGCGGCGGACTGATTGAGTCCGTTGATGGCAAGGTGAATTTTTAACTTAGCACACGAAGTTTTCGTTGGGGCCATAATTTTTGTCTTATTCGAGTATACAGCGTGCCGTTTATGCCCCAATCGAGTTTTTTTTGTTTGTCAAATGATATGGTGATTACGCGTACGTTGCCCGCGATGCGGCAGATAATCCAAGTAAATTTGACTGTTTTCACATTACTGGCTTTCACGCATACGTTGATATTCATGGGATTCCATGTCTTACATTATCTTACCTCTTGAAGTTGCCAGGAATAGCAGGCTTAGCGACAGGACTAAGTGCCGCATGGCCCTGTCGAAGCCCAAAGTAAGCAGCCGGTCGGCAATTGTAGGTGGCGAGTACCTGCAGCACAGGACAAAGCAAGCAAAGGCTCAAATGGCAAACAAATTTGAGCCATGGAATTACTCTTTGAATATTTAAGCGCTGCGAGGCTCCTCATCATGGATGCGTATTTTTACTTCATCAAGTTTTTTATTCACCTTACTAAGTTTTGGGAAGCTTCGCTGTGACAAACGATTTCAAAGACTTCTGCGATGACAATGCATGCTTTTGAATGTGCTTTGTATCTCTGTGATCTGCACACGGAATACTAAGCGCCTGCGCTCGCTCGAATTCCTGTCGAAGAGTTTTAACCCCGTTAATTGGGGGCGGGCTGGTACGACTTCTGTACAGTGCCTCTTGGACACAGCACGTATGACAAGGCTTGCCAGCCTGTCGCCCTTCCAGAGAGTGCCCGACCAAGCTAGGGACATTCCCAATCGCCAAAACGTCGTTCCGTTGGAAGTATTTGCATCCTTCGTAATGAAGTGAGCTTTGCAAATAATGATATTACCTGATTTATTCTTCATCCTGATGCTACAAGTGGAACGGGGTAGATCCAATGGGCTTAGCTTTGACAGCAGGCATTTACTGCTTACCTGCTGCCTTAACTGCCGGAAATAAAAACAGAATCCCGCAGGTCACCGGTGGCGCCCATGCACTGAGTTATTGTTGCTGCTATATATATAGTGTCATCGCTCGTCGGTCAGGGGCGGAGATCTTCCCCGGTGCTGGCCGATGTGCGACCATATGAATTGCCGGCGACAAGCAAGCATCCCCAACATGCCATGCACATACCGTCGCGCCAGGATGCATTAACAAGGAACATAAAGATAATGAAAAGAATTAAACGAAGTTGGGAAATACGGTGGTCGTGCGGAACCTTGAGGCGTTCCTGCGCGCGCGCGCCACCGATTCCCTGCCATGGCATGCATATCCATGGGCAGCGGGGGTCGAAGGCATTTCAGAGCGCACGTCGAGCAAGTGTTTAGAGTAGTGCTGTGGTGCGTGTCAACGTCCGCAAAATGTTTTGTCGTCTATGTAGATTCTTGCCCTGGTATCATGGAATGGACGGTCCAGATCTAATATGTCAGGTAGCTACCTAGCATTCTTAGCGTTCTCAGGAACGTTCTTTAGCACGCTTCCATTTGGGTAGGGTAGGGCGCAACGTATAGACGATAAAAATCCTACAGACAAACGCAAACGTGTCCTAACCTAATTCCACAAGCGAGGGCTCACATATTATGTGCTTTGCGAGGAGGATGACTCAGAATTAATAATGAAAACGGGATGAAGCAACGACAAGACGCGCTTTTGATCACCTACCGTGGTTGTGGCCACAGGTGAAGATATGCCCCCCTGTCCCACACATTATACAGGTATATATGATGTGTGAGACAGGTGGGTATATCTTCACCCGTGGCAGCTACCCTGCGAAACCCTGCCTTCCCCGGTATGTCGGGGCACCCTCATCCAGTCACCCTAGTCAACTTCTCAATGGATCGCTCAGGTTCCGCACCCGCCACCAGCATCCAACGGAATCTACCGGGTCGACAGCGGCCCAACTTCATTCCTGGTCGGCTCGCAGGTTAACTCTTTCCCAGGTCACCACCGTCCATCAACTTGGGGCGCAATACCTTCCACCATCGAAAGGATTTTCGACCCTGACAGGTCTCGATCCGGGGATCTCCCCGGGGCAATGGTCGCGCGTTAAGTAATGCCAAACCCTAGGTATATATGATATGTGTGAATGTGGTGCTCCTAGCCCATGGACAGGGTAGGTTCCGCACCCACCACCAGCATCCAACGGAATCTGCCAGGTCAACGGCGGCTCAACTCTATTGAGTCAGCTCGCAGGCCAATTTTATCCCAGGTCACCACCGTCCATCGATTAGGGGCATTTTTACCTGCCACCATCGGAACGATTTTTCGATCCTGATAGGAGGTTCCTGGAGGTCCCGGAGGTCCCGGAGGTTTCGATCCCGAGAGTCTCAATTCCGAAACCTCCGGGGTGCTTTACTAGTAGTGCCGACCAGTAGTACCAGAGCTATGTCTTTATCCTCAATTGTGTCTTTCAAATGTGTCTCACCGATCACAACAGTATCAGGACTCGTGACGAACGACCTAATCCCTACCCCGTTGAGCTTGAAAATTCCCGCTTCCAACAGAACGTGGACATTCCACAGTAAAGTCGGTAGCTGTTATACCACGACTTTTCAAAAAAATACCGATCGGTGATTGCAGATCCCGTGATAAGCCCAGAATACTACAGTAGCCCTCATGTTAATTGTGTGCGTCGGCATAGCAGCCCGTCAGCGTTTACCCCAAGGAGGCGGGTGCAGCAGGCATTCCCAACACAGCTGCAGCTGTCCAGATGTCACTGCTGACGCCATGACAGGGGCCACCACTGCCGGACACCGGGCCACAGCGGACGCATGGAGACGAAGGCGAAGAGGAAGGAGGGCAAGAAACGGCATAATGGATACAGGCTTTGAATACAGGTTTGGACTGAAAAGGGGGCTTCATATTTCCAGGAATTTTCCTACGCTAGGAACAGTCATACCCGACGAGCGGGACACTTTTTAACACGCCGTAGGAACGGCATGGCTTTGGTTTTGGGCCTGCTGCAAAAACACCCCTAAAGCGTCTGATCGTACAATGACTACGTTCATAGTACTTGTACTATCAATGTCTAAACATCTCTCGTTCGCTGACCGCTGACGAGGGGACCCGCAGCTCCGCTTGCACACAATACTTCGGCGCAACGGAAATAGTCGTTCTGCGGCCTGCTCAGCAAGATACGTTACATATGCGATAAAAGGCGTGCCCACACATATAGCATTAAAGTTGCGTGACCGACAGCTGGGTGACAATACAGAGGGATGACTTCATTCGCTCGCGAATCGTCCATTTGGGGGATTGGAAACTTATGCAGTATACACGCATTTATTCCCTTCGTTTCCATGACTTGCTGCTGCCAGCAGCAGCAGCAGCCGCACAGTCATGTCTGACATATTTCTTACATGACGGAATAAAAAATATGTCGTTGCCTTTGCTCTGCATGCTTTATCAATCGCTGTAGTAGCTACAATCAATGATACAATTTTCGGGCGACGTACATCCCCATCGGTCTATCTTCTCGAACGAAGGGCCTGCTGACTTGAGCTTAATAATTTATCACAAACCGTAAGGCGCATTGATCCCAGGACAGCGGTGGGGGACGACAGCGTCCGCACTCGGCGCCACGATTGTAACGATATGTAACCGTCCCCACATCTGCGCGTAACTTAATCGTAACTTTAAACTTGCCCAGCTATCGTTGTCTTGTCAGTAAAATAACGAGTAAAATCTTTTTTTCAAGATCATAAGCAACTGAATATATAAAGGAAATATCAAATGTTACCAAATGACGGACTGGACGAGGGTTCGTGGTGCTTGCTTGGGATCCGGCGCTCGGAGAGACACCACCGACGACCAACCGGTTATCGCGTCCAACAGGCACTGTACTGCATCTAATAGTCACCTCAACAAAAAAACATAAAAGACTAGGAAAACTGCCAAATACATGGCATTGTGCCTTCTCGTGCGGACTGTAGGAAAGCCCGCCGCACGGCGCGAAGGCCAATCGAGCAAGCATCGTTCGACTTCCTTGCCGTCGTCCACAGGTACATGCATACTGCTCGTAACTCATGCATGCGTCTGGCTGAGCCTGTAGACCACGCCTTGTTTGAAGACAGAAGAGCAATCCTGTTTTAATGAACGCTGAGAGCGAGTTTTCCGGTCATTTATCACGCACGCACAGGGAAAGCTACAAATTATACATCATCCCAACCAGTGCTGCTGCTCAAGAGAGCCGCCATGCGGCGTCTGGCACTGCCGATCCTGCTTCTTTTGATGACGGCGTCAGGAGGTAGGCAGGATGCCATTGACTCGCTCGCGGAAATGACTGTTGTTGAGATAAACCGGCCACGCACGCACATCGACAACAGCCTTTGGCAAAGTAATCAAGAATTGTATCCTATATCAAGTGGCTTCGCGCACATCCTAGGTGATGCCGGATGGTAATGATTAAAGAAATGAAAGCGTGCCCGCCCAGACCATGCGAATCGGGAACCTCGTCATAAAACAGAAGTTATTATAACTCCTCACGTCATGGTGATGATCCACCAGGGAGGGCGGCCATGCAGGCTTACTTTACAATTAGACGGCCAACGAACTGGTGCGTCATTTGTGTCCGCAAGCCGTTGATAATCGCCGAAATACGCTTCGTATTATCGCAATCTCGCCTTGCAGCACTACCAACACGATGAGTTGCCAGGCTTGAGCTTTAATCCACACACGGGACAACGCAGTCGCCTGGGTGAAACTTCATTGCTTTAGGACGCGACTCGCCCCGCAGCTTATATGCCATGCATCAGCAGTGCGGGTAGAAAACTGATTGCGGGTTCAACGCTGAAGCATTGATTAATGAAGCTTTCCTTACTGATTAACTGTGGAGTTGTCAATCCATAACAGAGATCAAGTCTTCTGTTTATGTCTGAACGATTTTTGGCCGCCTAGAGATCGTGCTCTAGTACAATGGAACGGTCAGTCCCTATCTGTATGTATACCAGGGCATGATCTATAGATGATCAAAATTATACAGTCATAGTACGAAAGGAGGGCCTAGATACCTTATAAGTAATGCTGTGGTGTACGAACAAGGGAATGTCTGAGGCATCAGAAAAACCCACCGAGCAGCAGGCCATCAAAGCATCACCGACGGCAGCGGCCACTGCCAATCCACCCGTCTAATCTTCTCCTTGCGAACCAATTTTTGCGGCCACAGGTTTTTGTCAGGAGGACGCCGAAGGCAATGAGTTCCTCAGCCCTCCTGTAGAGAGCCCCCCTGCAGACGTCGGCCAAGAAGACGACTCCTATGTCACGGGCATGACCACATCCGTTGATGTGACGGGCGAGCTCATGTTCCTAAACACTCATTCGGTGCAATCAGCACAGTGGGTCATCCGCAAGAAGGATGGCTCGCTGACACCTATCGCATTGTCCTACGATCTCCCCAAGACTGACGACGCGGGACAGCCCGTGGCGCCGGGAGCCCTGGTGACCATCGTGAGTTGGGAATTTGCGTATACAAGTACATTTTCCCAAAGTGCGGTCGTAATTTTCGCATTCTCCGGATGTCTGTCAGTATAATTTTTGATGACCTATATGCGGCACCGCCTACGTAGCATGTTTGTCAGACATGGAGGCATGTAATCCACCCAGGTGCAACAGAGTCAACGTTAGCGGCATGTTGCATGCATAGGGGCCGCATGGGGCGGCCTCGGTAGACCTGGATAGACATACAGACGCACCTTAGGCGTGTAGCAATAGCATAGCCGCTATGTCACTGGTGCATTCGCCTCCATTGAGTGAGCGTGAGCAAACCCCATGATCCCGTGCCCCATGCTGCGACATTGATCATTGCGGCTGGCGTACATAAAGTGGTGAGACGTAACTCCATATTGTTGTTGTTGTCTCCAAATGAAATCTGCTTCCGGCGCCGTAGAAGTAAAGATGCTCGCAGACTGGAGACATCTCCAACCAAGAATATTAATCGTTCCACCGCACGTCCTGTCCTCACATTCCTTCCCATGCCGCAGTCATGCAATATCGACCCCCTTGGCATCTGCAACCCCGTATCAAGCTCGAGAGCAGTCGTTCTGTCGGCGCAGCCTGCTTACTTGCCGGCTACCCAAGAGATATACCAGCGGTTGCTCGTCATTATCCTAGATTACTCCGCCTGTGGTGTACCCGCCACAGTCAACGAAACAACTGTGCGCTCAATTTTCCTGGGAGCCAATGGTAATGGCAATGGCGGCGTCGCAGAGACGTACAGACAGTGTTCATACGGCAAGCTAAACCTGAACACCACAGCCTTCAAAGTCGTGACTGTAAAGGCGAACTGCTCGGATGGCGTGGTGCAATCGTGCAGCTGGTGGAAAATGGCTCGGACTGGCGACAACGGAGCAAAGGCACTGCTAGGGAGTAAGGCATTTTCAGAAATCAGCCACTTCGCTTACGTCCCCCCAGCCCAAACACCCTGCGGTTGGTTGGGCATGGCCTTGCTCCCTGGGAACCAGGTATGGCTACGGCCCGTGGAGTATGGCCTTGACAGCTGGGCCACGATCATGCAGGAGACACTCCACGGCTACGGTGAGGTTTTTTGGCCAAGATCCTCCGTTGAGGGGAAATCGCAGTATGGTTCCACCTCCCTTCCTAGCACAATGATAGTTATCACAGTGGACCAGGTGACAGTCCTTCCTTCGTTGCACGGCGTCAGCCACGTCGATAAAACAGTTTCATCGTCTTTAGACAGGGTCACTGTAACATAGATGGGACCAAAAAAATAGATCTCTTTTATGGATTCATTGTATCGAATGGTCGATAGACGTACGCTCGGTGCAATCGTATAATGGATAGGCCTGAACATAGACGATGGTCTTTAAATGATGGAAATTTTACATCCGGCCACGACTCCGGCTGAAGCGGGCAGCAGCTGGCGCGGCTTCGCCATCGAAATAAGAACCGCGAAAAGCTGGAAGGGAAGGCGGGCCCACTAATGGCGTAGTGACCTTTGGGATTTGCCGTGTATTGCCGTATTGCTTGCGGGCGTCTAGGAAATCCGTATATCCTCCTTATAAACCCCAAAACTGCACAAAAGTCCAACCACGCAATATATATTCACGTACATATGCCGTCGTACCAGGACGAATCCGAATCTGGATCGTCAGGTACACATAAACTTCGTCAGGACAAAAAGATTCCTCTATTTCAAGCATCCAAACGCATGCACGTGTCTAGAAAGTGCTTACGGGTATACATGCATGTATGTATGTATATGTAGGTTGTACCTGTAGTATCTGGCCGCTGATGAAAAGCTCTCTCGAAATGCCGGTGGAGCGCTTAGCGCGTATTTGTAAACGTTATGTGTGCCGTACTAGGTACCAGCTACCACAGTACCCCGCCATCATCGTACGCTATAAAAGCGGACAATGTCTTCCCGCGCTGTACTTTTGCACTTGTGCTTGCTTGCCGCCCCTGTAACGCCAGGTCTCTGGCACTCTTGGAGGAATGGCATTGAGTACAAGGACTACACGACAACCATGGGCAGTGGGAGCGCCTGCCTCAACGCGGCCGAGCTAGCTTACATGGGCTGGGCAACACCCGCACCAGGCGGCGATAACATCGACTCAGAAGCACTGCCTGCAGGCACTGCTCTTACTTTCACTCTGCCCGCCACCTACCTAACTTCGGAAGGGAACTACCTCCATGTCATCCCCGACTGGCTGCCGTCGTACAGCAACATGTCCCAAGCCAGGAACTTGTACATCGCCGTACGAGTCAATAAGGGCGGCGATGCTCAGCTGGACAAATCACTTTTTGCGAACAGGGTGCACATTCATGCACTTAACGCAACAATGGTGAGTTGGTGTTGCTTAGGGTTAATGGAGGGGCGGGTGCCCCGACCATTATTGCTAAGTGCTGCTAAGTGCTGCTAAGTGCTAAATTGTTTTCGATGGTCTTTTTGATTTTTGATAGATCACAGCCCGGTATAATAGGATGGACGGTCTCTTACTAATGGACCAGGCCACGATCTACAGAGGATCGGAAATTTTACAGACAAATGCAAAACCTTGTCTATCTAGCTGCTGGTCTGTAGCTCCCAGCCGCCGCCGGGCGACCATAGGGGTGCGTCACAACACGACTGCCTCTATTAGCAGTGAACTAATTCATAAATTGTTCCATGCACTAACAACATCGATTCCATTGCAGTGAATGGATCCAATACATTCAAAAGGAACACGAATAAGGCATACATACACTTGCATGCCGGCTAGATGCCAGCTAACATCGTGAAATGCATCTATCGTGAACTTGCTTGCACAGATATATAGCAGCGATCATGCATTATTATCACGACGAACGTTCAACCACAACCATATTCATCAATGTATTCTGGACGGCAGGCAGCGCCTTGACTGTCCTTAGGATGCTCACACGGCGTTGTTCCTCTTTCATTTGCTATTTTGCTATCGGACCGTTCAAGGTCAACATGCCACTCATCCCCCCCCACGCACACAAGTTTAATACACACGTGTAAAACACACTGCCCTGCTTCCCACACGACCCTCAGGACAATTCATTTCCGAAGTCCTACCTGTACGCAGACCGCAAAATTTCCTACCTCACATCCATCACACCTCTTAGTCAAGTGACGTTGACGACATTCAAGCTTGTTGTGTACGGCGGATCCTGGGTGGATACGGACGTCCTCAGGGTGCATCTCTGCCGCTACAAGTCTTCACCCCAAGACTGCCCCTCCGTTCAGTCCCTTGAGCTGAGCCCTCCACCGCCGAGTCCGCAGCCATCACCGCCGCCGCCGAAGCCGTCGAGCAAGCAAGTGGGCCCGGCAAAACCCCGGAAGCGGCCCCCACGCCGCGATACAGCCACGGGTGCTTCTGCAGCTACAATAGTCGACGTGTCAGGCGAGCTCGTCCTCCTGAACTCCCACCTGGCGCCTCAGTGGACCATCCGCAAGAGCGACGGCTCCCTGGTACCCATCGCCTTGGGATACGAGCCCCCCACGACGGACGATTTCGGACAGGTCGTTTCGCCAGGAGCTCTGGTGACTATTGTAAGTTGATACTTGCTGAACACCAGATGTTGTGTGGCAGTATTTATGCAAATTATTTCTGTGTATATATGTATGTATGTGTGTGTTCCTGTCGGTGCCAAAAATTCATAAACTATAGCCAACGGCATCATCAGTCACCCTCAGAAGGCCTGCCCAGAGCGAATCTGCTTTATTTGAGTCTGCTACCCCAGGAGTACTGGAAGGGCCTGGAAGTCTTGGAGAAGAGGTGGCTGGATGGGAGGATGGCTGATTCCGATGGTCCTCCTTTCCCTGCCGGCTTTTTTTGAGCTGCTTCGCCTGTAAAATTCCAAGTGTCTATAGATCGTGCCATGATATGTTAGATAAGAACCGTCCGTTTCTATTTTAGCAGGGCACGCACGATCTACTAGCAAACACGCGGTAGATCATATCCGACCTGCCTAGTTCGCTCGATGGCAGCAGGGCCAAAAGAATCACGTGCCTTTCAACCACACGTGGGCTATTTATTTGTTGGCGTTACTATAAATGCTCCAAACAACTGCAACCTCATTCATACATGTATGGCAGCAACGGATCGATATGAGTACGCGATCGCTCGACGGTGGTAAGAATAGTGAACCTGCTAGCTTCTACTATTTCTGCTGCTTTGTGATTAGTCGATGGTCCTCATTCACTATTACGCAGGAAGAAAAAAGTCGCCTCATTATTAGTCGACACGACCTAACTTGCCGTTTCTCACTTTTCCCTTTCCGTCCACCATGCTCCTCTTCCCTTTCCCTTTCCGTCCGCCGTGCTTTCAAATCTATTCTTGCAGTCGTGTATTATGGATGACGCCCGTGGCATCTGCAATCCGGCGCCGGGCTATAGCACCATCGTCTTGTCTGCGGCGCCCATGCTCTTGCCTGCGATCGGCACAGTAAACCAGCGCCTGCTGGCAATAATTTTGGACTACTCCGATTGCAATCTACGTGCCTCGATGGACGAATCATCCCTGCGCAAAATCTTCCTTGGGCCGGATGGCGACGGCAGAGGCGGCATCGCGAAACAGCTCACGCAGTGTTCTTACGGAAAATTTAACCTGAACGCCACGGCGTTCAAGGTAATTACTGTAAATATCAAGTGCTCGGCACCAGTCACTTGCGACCCTCAACTCATGGCGTCGGCCGGCGATAGCGCAGCGAGAGCGCTGCTAGGTTCGGAAGCGGCATTTGCAAGCTACACCCACAGAACTTATATCATCCCCCCGGGCTTCAAAGACTCTTGCGTTTGGGCAGGCCTGGGCATACTCCCAGGTAGCCAGACCTGGCTGACGACTAGCGGGTACGGCGTTAACAGGATTGCGACGTTCCTACAGGAGGCGATTCACAACTACGGTGCGTGCGACATGGAGCTGAAGAGCTATTGGTAGTATAGGTGTTGCCTGCATCACAGAGATAGCACGCATCTACACGCACCTACATGCATAAATGCATAACGCATCTACAACATAAAACTCAATTTGTGTCGATGAGTGCTAAGAATAATAAACATATAAATTCGAACTTCTTAGTTCCAGCAGCGCGGCGCACCCACTCAACCTACTAACTACTAATAAAACGTCTATCCATGTATGAATGTATCAAGATGATGGCACATAGCTTGCCATGGATGCCATGCATAGGTAGTTGGCATTACAGTTACGTTAGGACGATGCGAACAGTTAATAACGGGTGGCGAATGGCACGCATACCCATGTTTGCCTGTCTAAACCCACCACCAGGTCTCTGGCATTCTTGGCAGAATGGCTGGGAGTATGAGGACTACTCCACCTGCATGGGCCGTGGTGATGTCTGCCCCAACGCGCCCGAGCTAGCCTACCTGGGCTGGGCCACACCCGCGGCATACGGCGACCGCATTGACTCAGAAGCGCTGCCTGTAGGCACTGCTCTGAGCTTCGAACTGCCCGCCACCTACCTATCCCCGGACGGAAACTACCTCCGAGTCGTCCCCGACTGGTTGCCATCATACAGCAACAAATCTGAAGCCAAGAATCTGTACATCGGCGTCCGAGTCAACAAGAACGGTGACGCGGCGCTGTCATCCTTCTACGCAGGCAAAGTGAACATCCACCAACTCAACGCTACTCTGGTGCGTTTTTATGCTGTATGCATATCGTTAGCAATATATTAGTTTTTACATTTTGCTAGGTCTGCTTTGCGCGCTGCATCAAACTTTGATTGACATAACACGATGCACGATGTTAGCTGGGATAATTGGGTTGGAATTATTCTTGCTGCTAGGGGTAGGCTGTTGGAGGTATCCGCTGTTGTATCTGTTATATCGTGACTACGGAATACATTACCGATCGGCGGTTGTCGGATCCCGTAATATAGCCCGGATGCAGCATTTATCCCCTCTCGAATTGAGGCGTGCGCGATCTTGTCCACTTTAGATTCACCGTCGGTGTGGCTACCTCCCACCAGTATGGCGAGCAGCTGCGGGGCTCAGGGGCTATAGGCTCCCACTCAGCAGCCGTATGGGATATATATCGATAAGGCTGGAACCTGAATTGGGACTGGGAAATCTGCTCAATACCGAATGTTGTATTACGACTACGGGATAGTACCGACCAGATCCCGCGATGCACAAAGGATACAACAGTACCTGCAATCCTGCCAGCACTAGGGTTGGTAGCCACCGCCAGTTGGTAGCCTGCAGGAGCTACAGTTTTATTAGCACTCCGGCAGCCTGCTTGCTTGATGGTCACGTTGAAAGAGTAGCATAAATAAATTAGTACACTTGAAGAGTTTTAAGTTAGCTATTAGGTGCGTTTGGTGTGTGTTCACCATGGACCATAGGCACAAGCCGGCCCTGCCTGCTGTCGGGGTCGGTGGTTAAGGTGTTCCTGCTGCCGCGCTTCCTTTCGTGTGTCGTTGTGAAAATGGGGTCATCCAAACCCGAATACAAATACCCAAAGACAGAGACCTCAACCACCTGATGTGGCAAAACTCCACACCCTGGATGCGGCACGTCGGTCGTGCTTGGTGTTGAAAATGCGATAATGCATTGTATGAAGAGTAGTGAGACAGGCATGCACCACTACGCCGTGATGTTCGCGCGCTCACGCTCCCTAGCCAGGGTTGCACAGGCCGACCCAACGACAGCCAGCCAATCGGTCTAGGGCGGGCCAGCACCATAATATCACGACATACATACCGCGTGAACACACACAGGTGAACACACACAGGTGAACACACACATTGTCCCATGCGAACTCGTGTCCTAGGAGAGTATTTGCGTGTGTTTTGGATGTCTCCTCTTTCAGGTTTGGGTGTCAATAGCTTTTACTCGTGCAATTGGTGGGTACGATTCGAAGTGCTTCGGAATCCATTTGGCCCCCATGGTCAGCAAACATGCACATAGTAACGACTTCCGGATGGTGCTCGCTTTACCTGAAATCAACAAATTAAGGGAGCTGACGCCCTTTTTGTCTTTCCCCATCATCATAAAAATGATCACAGATTACCGATATTCAATGGCCTAAGAGCTTGGTCGGTCTCGCGCCTTATTCCTCTTGACTTATGTGCGCAGGATAATGATCTGGGCACCTCCACCGCCTACAAAGACCGTACCATTTCCTTTGTCAGCACCATCACACCCCTTAGCCGCGCGATCTTGAGCACCTACAACCTCGTCGTGTACGGCGGGTCCTGGGTTGGCGGCAAGGATATTCTCAGAGTGCACCTATGTCGCTATCAATCTGACCCACGAGATTGCCCAAGTCTGCAGTTTGTGGAAGAACGCTCTTTGCCCCCCTGGCCTCCAAGGTTGCCACCACCCCCACCACCGTCACCCAGTCCCCCACCACCATCGCCACCGCCCAGACCTCCACCATCCCCACCACCGTCACCCAGACCTCCACCACCGTCACCCAGACCTCCACCACCATCGCCACCGCCCAGACCTCCACCACCATCGCCACCGCCCAGACCTCCACCACCATCGCCACCACCCAGTCCTCCACCACCATCGCCACCGCCCAGACCTCCACCACCATCGCCACCGCCCAGACCTCCACCACCCCCACCACCGTCACCCAGTCCTCCACCACCATCGCCACCGCCCAGACCTCCACCACCCCCACCACCGTCACCCAGACCTCCACCACCATCGCCACAGCCCACATCGCCACCACCCAGTCCTAGACCAGTGAACAACCCTCGTCTTCCGAACCCGCCCCGACGGCCGTCAAACCCGCGGCAGCCCCAGCCTCCGCAGAGAAATACTCCACCCAAGTCATCCCCCAAGACAACGCCACTGTCACGCGGGGCTCAGCAACTAAATTAATATCTTCTGTGTACGTATGTGTTGTGACCATAACGTCAGAACTTCAATCCCGGGCCAGTGCCTGGGGAGTGATATCTGGTCAGCTGGGCTCTTTAGTTGTGTTCAAGTCTGCCCCAGAAGAAGAAGTGGCAAACTGGCTTATTAATAAAAGCACATCGATCCCAGGATTTGCGCTTTGCACCAGCGAGATTGGACCAATGGCTTCGGCCGCATGCATGGCCACATGTCAGGCGCAGGAGCAGGTTTCGGGAGACTGCTGGCGGACCACAGGCGTCCACCATCTGCGCGAGAAAATATCCGCTGTTTGCTTCTGAAGCGGCAGCGAGATTTAAAATCTTTCAATGCCAACCAGGTCCTGAATGCACGCCAGTATGTCTCAGGGCCTGAAGTCCGAGAGTGTGTATTTAGTCTTTTCTTCTTCATCTTTTTTTTGTGCACGTGTAACTCTATGTTACATCTTTCAAGGGGGCAAGTGTGGGCCCGAAGGCACCCATCCAGCAACCTTATAACTGCATGTCTAAACGCTCCCGGGTTCAGCCGGGGCCGCCTTGCCAAAGATTTCAGGCATGGATGGGCTGTTGGGCGGGATCTCCAGCGTCTCTACTTATGCTGCCATGTCTGATAGGTTCCCATCTAGTTGCTCGGTTCGCTGAAGCACCGCCAGCTTGAGACCCTTCGCTTGCGAGATTGGAGGCGCTTGTCTGTGAAGGTGATGCAAGTGCCCCGCACACAACGGGGCCGCATCCGCACCCTCATTAGTGCCCTGCAGACATCGCATGACATATGAACAGGTGTCGGGTGTAATAATCTGTAACGCTTATGCCCCGGTTTTAACTATTACCTGCGGAGAATGTACTTAGATCTCTAATTCCTTGTGGATATCTGGTCATGTCTGTAGATGGATTTATTACTTGCAAGGTGACCCCGGGATTCGGCCAACCATCAATGGGGCCCCTGCCAGCAGACGTCATTCGGGAAAAGAAAAACATTGCCTGTGGGCTACGCCTCCACACCACCCACCATACATAGAGACATACGTACGTACGCTCTTCCGTCACCAAACATCCATGCATGGCAGCAGCCCGATGCGTGTTTGGATTGGCTTTTCGTTGTTGCTATTGTATCTCTCAACCAGAACACAATCCGATGGTGGCGTCGGCAGACACCGATTGGAGGAATGTTGTCCGCATAAATAGCAGAGGTGCAGCCATGTCATGGGTTGTACGGCCCGTCCCGAGAAAAGGGCACACCGTTAACCTACACATGCTTCCAATCGATGACGGGGCTCCAAGAGCTAGAGACCAGCGTCCCAGTTGTAACCTGCGCTACGACCCCAGCCCACACTTCTGCAAGTATGGACTTCCGCCTGAGGCGGCGTTTACTTGTAGGGGCATCCGTGTCCCACGCATGCCGCCGTCGACCCCGAGGTCGACGGAGCCATAGATCTGATAAAAGGGTTGCCAAATAGGCCGTTGGAAAGTGGTTACAGTTCAAGCAAACTTATTCATTAACCTTGCCAAGCGGGAATGGAAAAATAGACAAATAGCAAACGTCTCAGTTTGCGACCCACGTTTTGGTGATAGTATATAACAGCTGTCAAGCTGGGCTGATAATCTTGCCTGTTGCAAACTACTTACTAGTAGGGCACAAAAAATCTTGGCATGGCATTGAAGAAGAGGTGGTTGACGTCTAGGAAAAGATGAAGGCAACCGTTAGCCGGACATTACAATCTCCGTGCACCACTAAGGTTGCCAGCGACCTCGGCACCACGAACGTTATCAGAGACCGAACCCAATCCACTACGCACTGCCCCGTGGGCTCCCTTAGCGGTTAGGAGCCACTTCATCAAGGGCGCTGCCGGAGGGGTAGTCTGTTGTGGTTAGCGGCTAAAACAGGAGGGCTCCCTAGTTCAAGGGAATACCCCTCAGAAACCCAACCCGGTATTGTATACCCGTATATTGTAATGTGTCATGTATTAGAGTAAAACGTTATCCGTAAGGGACCTCTCCCCCCCACTCTTGGCATGGCTTCACTGCAATCCACATTTTGTACGAGCCCGGCCACATGGACGGCAAGAAGGGTTCCGGAGCCGGTCAGTGGACGAAGGAATGCGCCGCTTCGCCACTTCTCCGCTTCCCCAGGACTCTCCTCCAACGGATTCTAGGCCGCACTGAACTGCGGGGTCAGAGCTGTGCAATGCACCGCTAGCGCAAGGAATGCACGAAGCGACATCACGCAGTCTGCTTGATACATAGATACACATCTGATGCCCTGACACAGCCTCGCCTGGCTTTCGTCCTACCCAGGGCCCTGCTCTTTACAACAACAACAACAACAACAACAACAACAACAACAACAACAACAACAACAGCAGCAGCAGGTAATACTCGTGCATCATTCGCAGTACACAAAAACACGCCTGCGCCACTGCCGGCAGGTCGCCAGGAAATTGGGCCGCAGACGCCGGGGAGTGCCCACCGCCTGAAAATGATTTGACGCCTGGATAAAAGCTGTGATGGCTCGCTGAGTTCGGCTCGGGAACGCGTTGCCGAACGCATTCATGAAAGCTTGCTCAGACGGCTTGTCCTCTAAAAATGTTTCAATATTCTATGGACCAGTAATGGCTTAATACTTGCCGCTAGCGTTAAAACCTGGCATGTCATGTAAAACCCAGCGTAGGACGTTTGATAAGTAGCCGTGTTTTTGGCTCTACCTGTACTACCCTACAAATCTTTCTGTACATATCTCCGCGTAATAAAAATGGTGTTGTATCAGTGTTGCCTACTCTGCACCAAGCCGTGATGGGACATGTAAGAACGACGAAATGAGCGCCCTCAAGTGACCCGGTTAGATCTTAAAATGAATTCTCCAGAGCGAGCAGGCGGACTCCATTCCAGCGTACTCGCTGGACCGGACATTGTCAAGAAACCCCTCGCGGTGTGTGGGTGTTACGAAACACAGACAGCAGCAGTGCCGCGCCGCGGGGATACATGTGCACCGAAGATACGGCACCGGAAAAATAATTTTGTGAGGTGGTTACCATCTACCCAAAGAAAACCTTCACTTAAGGTCACTAACAAATTCCCGGGGGGCAAAAGTATTCAAAGCACTGCTGCCGGAATCGGCACAACCGTCACGCCTAAGACACCTAGCCTGTCCCAACTAAACCGGACATAGCGAGGATAATCCTTAATCCCTCCCTCCCCATTCCTTACCATGCATCACAAAACCCCTCCCACTCCCCCAGTTACTACTTATTCTACCTGGGGGTAGCCCACCTCACTCCACGGGCACTACCGCCGGCACTATCGCGCACTGCTTTGCCTGAGGTCTGACTTTCCCCGGGGGCACCCCAACACCGCATCGTATCGAGGTCCAGCATTCCAACCACAGCACACCCGACCTCGCCCCAGCCCCACCCTGCAATGCGGGGAGCTCGTTGTGCGATTTTCCTCTGCGTAACCCTGGTCCGGCACATCGCGGCGGCGCACTGATGAGAGGACTGCACAGCAGACGACCGAAGTCAACGACACAAATTAAGGGGGTTCCTGAAGCCACCACCACCCCGGTCCTTGCGACGCCGCCATGCACCGCCAAACATGTTTACCAGCCTACGGAACGTCACACGGCATCACAGTTACGCGCCTACGCGGGATAGGACTGCCGATTCCGGACTGCCAACTTCTTGTTGGCCGCAATACAGCCTCGTTCCCTCCATTTTTATTCCTTTCCTCACACAAATCCCTTCACGTACTAATCTTTAAGAGCCGGTTTCCAAGCCGCGTCCAACGATAGCAACCGATAGGATCGGACGCATCTGGATAAGACCGAGCACAGTCTGTCGCGATCGCGCCTTTTAAGTCGCGCTTTCCTTTCGGGTAAGCCCAAGGCACAAATGCGCTCTGCCCCTGGACACCGTCATAGCTGCAGAGATGAGGGGGCTGGTGTGGCCGGGGACGGGGCTGGGGTTAGAAGATTTTCCACCCGACGCCTTGAACCCATGCCCTCCGATGCCACCATACAAAAACAGCTCGCTATCAGAACGCCGCTCTCGGCAAGTACAGGCAACCGTCGACGCTAGCAACACACGGATGTCAGCAAAACACGGGGGGTTGCCGGGAGGCGGCAGATGTTGGCGACAGAGCTTAGATGGCATCAAGTATATAGGAGCCAGCCGAACGCGGACGCGAAATATTTCGGAGATGCACGATACTGCGAGAAATGCAGACGCTAGGAAAACATCGGTGCAAACAGCAACAGGGTCGGGTGCCTGTGGATTGCAACCTCGCAAGGGCACCACCTTCCTGAAAGCCACCCGGGCACAGGCCCCCTCGCACATCGGCTCCCTTTCCCAAGCACTACACCTACAACCGTCAACTAGCTGCTGTTAGCCCATGGGATCCGCAGAGAGACTGAAAGGACCCATTCGCACGAGAACTTTTAGCCGCGACCTGAAAGAGGCATGGGACTGGGAGCGGCTCCGCAAACATTACCATAATGTCCGCATCTGGCACGACTGCCGGGACTGCTGCCGATCCCCTCTTTCCCAGCCACCACTCGGTGTCGGCATCTCTTCCAAAGGTTCGGCTGGGCAGCGAACCTACACCTGCTTTGTCTGAGATGAACATGTACCACTCTCGAGCTGTGAAAGCACACACACGTGCATACATACAGGCAGACACACAAACGCACACATATACAGACACACAGACACACAAGCGCACATACAGATGCACAAATACAACCACCGCTGGCAGTGGCTTTGTTGCGGTCATGTTGCCTCCGATCGTCACACGGCTGTGCGGTTAATGGTTGATGGGTAATAACCGCTTTACAGGCCAATTCCCCAGTTCGTTCGCAACTTCTCGAACGGTAAGGGTACCACTCTACATACTAGCGAGCTGCTTCGACCGCCAAATGATTCCCTCACTCCTACCGCCTAATAAGCCCTGCGGTCACCGACCTGTGCACTGCCTCCCCGCGAAAAGACGCAAGATGGCCACATGCACAGGAAGAAGTCCATGCAACTCGGCCCGGGCAAAAAGCGCCGCCGGGGCCGTGACCACCAGGCCTACCTCGCCAATCTTTTCCTTGAGCCACATGTTTGACATCCATATTCTGCGTCTCCCTTTCACAAGAAGACAAACTCAAAGTTCCCCCATACGTGGACCGCAGAGATAGGCATCAAGCCGTTGATTTTGTTTTTTGGAAAAGGAACTTCCCGTGATGTAACAGCCCAGCTTATCGTTTCAGTCAGTCCCTCGGGACAGCCCAGCCACCCTCCATCCGTTGGCTTGGCACCATCACTGCGCCTCTCTAGCACCTGCGGACCTCTGCAGAGTGCAGGAACCGCGCCTGTGGTGCCCGTTCAGCCGGCGTCACCCGGCTCACCTTCCCACAGACCCTAAGGAGACACCCAGAACCTATCCCCAGAGACTGCCCCCTGAACGGACACCGCTGTAACTGTACAGCCCCGCTCCACTTTGCAAGTTGTGAGACTGCGGCCCGGACTGTAGCAGTTGCTGCTGCTGCTGCTGTCCGGCTCCGTTTCCGTATGTCGAGCCCTGGGCCACCTGGGACAGCCCGCTGTACATCCCCGTACTGCCGTATTGCTGCTGCTGGGGCTGCTGGGCCTGGCCCTGTGTGAACGACGACGACATGCCGTAGATGTTGGACTGCACCGCCGGCTGCGCATAAAGCGGTTGAGGCTGAGCAGGCTGCAGTTGTACCGCCTGGCCGCCGCCGTACAGCCCGCTTCCGCCGCCACCGCTGGCGGCAGCAGAAGAAGCCATGCCGCTAGATGTCAGCTGCGCGAAACCCATATGTAATGATTGTTGTTGTTGCTGCGGCGGCGGCTGCTGCTGCTGCGGCTGTTGCGTTACCGCCTGACCTTGCCCATAACCGCTAAAGGTCTGCTGGAAGGAAGGTGCTGCGCCTGACGATGCTGCACCAAACTGCTGTTGCTGCTGCTGCTGCTGCTGACCCTGCAGAAGGAGGGGCTGAGTGAACTGTGCGCCGCTCCTTGTCATCGCAGCGCCCAAGGAGGCCTGGTGCTGCTGTTGACCACCCAGCATCGCCGACGGCGCCTGCACCTGCCCCAGGTTGAACGACTGATGCTGCAGCGCCAGCGCTGCCGTACCTGAGCCAATGGCGCCGCTGCCTCCAAGACCCCCGCCCCGGCTGACACCGCCAGCCTGCGCGGCAAACGGGTCCTGGGCTCCACCCAAGCCTACGCCTACCCCTCCGCCGCCCATCAAGGCACCCACGGCACCGGCAGCGGGCTGTTGTGGCGGGTTTACGGGGAGAAGACCTTGAGACGCGGCTGGAGAGCCGTATGCCGCCTGCGGAGTGGAGGGTTAGGAGCAGGAGGACCGCTGACTCAAGATATGACATGATCCAAGTGACAGAGCCGGGTAGGACCTGCACTAGTGAGTGTATGTCGGCTTGCTGCTGGGTACAGGGATTCCCTCCTTCCCGAAATGAAGCTACGAGGCTTACCGCCACCACCACCCACGCAGAGTGGAGATCTTCTGTTGCCGATATATCTACATCAGAGCACGTATTCCTATCGTTCCGCTATCTACCACGCCGCCATCTAAATTCCTGACAAACCTTCTGGCGCTTCACAAACAAGTGTACAGAGGATGTAGGCATAGAGCTCGACGTTGCGCGTTGGAAGCCATGTTAGATCTTGCGCAGTCATACTATACATAACATAAAACACGGATTATAGATGACGCAGTGGCATTTGCCAGGTGACAGAGTGGCAGACATCTGTCCCCTTAAAGGCGGAGCGGTCCCATCTAAGGCGTAGACGGGGTGGTCATGTCGCGGAGGGGCACACTGACACACGCGGAGGCAGACAGAGCACCGGTGGAAGGTCGCCTGGGGTGCAGGTACTTGACACGGGAATATGGGGCCCTATACAATTTCAAACGCACATACATCATATATATATACATATATACATATACATATTATACGTATATCATATATTGTGTACATACATATACAGATGTACATATATGTGTGTGCAAAGCCCACTGGGTCGCAGCATTCTGCGAGATAAACCAATGGCCAATCGCCCCGCACCTCTTCCCAATCCGCAAACCGCACCTGCATTGCCGTAGAGTAGTTCCGTTTCTGGCCAGCTGCCATGTCGTACGACGATGGTGCGCCGTACGAGTCCATACCCAGCCCACCACCGCCCCGGCTGTTGCTGTCCCTGCCGCTGCTGCTCAGCCCCAATTGCACCATCGAGCCACCGCCGCCACCACCACTGCCGCCGCTGTTGCCATACCCAAGGTTGCCGTATCCAGGACCGTCGTACGAATCTCCTCCGGACCATTGTCCACGGCCTCCACCGTCGCCGCCGCCATTGCGGCCAAGTCCTCCGAACCCCGAAGCTGCCGAGTGGCTCGCAGGCATAAGGCCTGGCTGCACGGCACTGTAGCTCGTCCCACCACCACCACCACCACCGCTGAACGGCGCTCTGGACATGGGCCCGAGGTGCCCTCCTCCTCCGCCGCCGCCGCCGCCAAAAGGCGGTCCGCCGCTGCGAAGGCCGCCATGAAACGACGGTGGTGGCGGCGGCGGCGGCGGCTTCATCGATGGCGGCGGTAGCTGCCCGGTTCTGTTGAGCGCGTCGCGGTGGTGGATATGCGCATGTTGCGGCTGCGGCGGGCCGCCTCCCCCGGCACCAGGTCCGGCCCCCGAACGACCCTTCCGGCCCTGGACATGTGAAGGGCACCGGGAATCGTTTTCAAGACGAATCGGCGTGCGAAACGATTCCAATAATTCCATCACAGCACGTAACGATAATCATGGCGCATATATCCAGAGGACCGTTCGTCCTACCATCCAGCTGCGGCCGCGCTCCTTTCCGTCTTTCCGTTCGTCTGGCTACCGAATGTCTGACAAAACCACTTTTGGGACGGTTATATTTTTGGCAATTCCAACAAACTGATTTAGCTGATTATAATATTACCCGCGCAAGTAAACAAGCGCACATGACAGCCGTGCCGCGCGTCGGCCGCCTCGCTGAAAAAAGACGTCACAGTTGCCGCGGCTGTGCCGTCCTGGCCCTTTCCCGTCGCCCTGCAGCCGCACCCACTACTGCTGTTTCTGAGGCCGCGCCGGCGGCTCTTGGGTGCTTCAAGCTTTGTGGGTGGGTGTTGTTCAGACTGGGGCCTCTCGGGCTCCTCTTAGATGCGACTGTTTTCCTTTTTGTTAATTCTCGCGTGGAGACTTACCAGTCGATTTACGTGCTTGGCAGGTCGCGCAGACCGACCGCCATATGCTTAGCCATGACCGCCACGCATCTCAGCATGCTTTGCTGCAGATTCCAGATCCCCAATCATGCGTAACACCATCCAACACCCAGCCCGTTCCTAGTCGTGCCACCAGGCTTGTCCGCATTACCAGCAGCAGCCTCGCCTGCTCACCTTGTAGCTTTCGCTCCCTGTCTGGACTCGAACCCTTCCGTCGGAATCATCGAAGCCATCCGGCCCTTCCCTAGAGTCCGCCTCCCCTCCCCCCTGCAGCCCCTCCACAACTACAGGTACTACAGGTACTATCCCAATGCGGCGACGGTACTATCCCACGGGTACTAACACACACACACCGGCCCCTCCAAAACGCACTTAATCACTCACCCCGCCCCTCTCCTGCTCTGCCCTTCGACCGGGCCCTCGTGCAGCAGCCGGCGCGGCCGCCGCCGGCTTGGGCAGTGGCAGCAAGTCTTGTGGAGACACACCACGTGGCCCATCAAGCAGCTTCTCCAGGACGGCCGCGGCGGACACTTGCTTGGCGTCCTTCTTGGTCCGGGCCTGTAGGGGAGAGGCAGGAGGGACGAAGGGCTTCGCGGGTAAACAGTCGGGTAACAAGGGTCAAGAGAGGGGTAAGGGGGCATAGGAAGGGCGAAGCGACTTGAGGCGGCAAAGGGGTAGGACGGCATACATGGCCGATCTGACGGAAAGAGCATTGGATTTGAGGATAGCCCTATTGGTCACAACGCACCAGCAAGATCCGCTGACAACATGAAAACCCTGAAAACGCACACCAGCAACACCACTCGAGCGGCAAAAAAGCCTAGGCAAAGACGTCAAAACCGGAACAACAAAGACGAGCGCAACGAAAGGCAGAGCCGGGCAGACAGCGTTCAGCGAACCAAGGCAAAAAGAAACGAACAAAACAATACACGCAGCAAGACGACACCATGAGAACGATGTTTGTGGAAAAAACCACAAGGCCGTAGTTTTTCTCACCTTGCCGGAAGCCGTCGCAATGGTGGTACCCCGATTGCCTCCCGACAGCATGCGGGTCTCCACGGTGTATGGACCCGAGGGCCCATCGCTCGTCTCATGATTCGTCACCTGTACGGCAACAAGAACGGTGTCGATTTGTTGCAGGACATCACTTTGATGTCTAGCCAGTCGGTTAGTGAGCTGGCGTTCGTGCGCCGATATGCCTTTTTGGAACCACAATCCGCGGCTGAAGGGTATAAAGCCTTGCCGGGGGCTGGCAAGCCGCCGGCTCGTCTCGCCAACTGGGTTTGGTCATAAGGACTACGGACGATAGGACACGCGCAGTTTTTGTGCAAGGGGTTTGGTATCCTAACGATTGCTTTGTCCCCAAAACGTCCTATAGCTAGGTGATGATGCCTACACCGGTTTGCCCAGTCACAGATCGGCAGTATGCGACTTTGCCACATGGACACAAGGGAACCGCCATGTACTGCAGCACAATGCTGGCAGTTGCAGTACACTTGGACTGCCGTACCTCGTACGACATCTTGGAAGCGTACTCGTGCAGAATCATGAGGGGTGTCTTGGGACGAGGGGTTCCCTTGAGGGACTGCGAAGCGGCAGTGGACGTGTTGGGGGCCCGAGGACTTTTTTTTACTGGGTTGCTGTACCAAACCACCACCAAACAGCATTAAAGGCATTATTGGGGACTCCGGGTAAACGTGACCAAGGGCCAATAGCAGGAGTACAGCTCTCCAGCAGTACAGCAATGTAGTTATTGCCACTACTACTGCTTAACGAGATTGGGCATACGTGAGCTGCTGCATCCAGCAAAACCCGCGCCAACCCCCCAGACCCGTTCCTAGACCGTACGTCCCCGCTGCCCCCAGCACAGCCAACACGCACATTGATCAGCTTGTTGATCTTGGGATAAGCTGCCAGGGCTGTCGTCAGGTCTGGGGACATGGCCCCCGGAGCAGAGCCACCGCCGCCGCCGCCATTGCTACTGCCGCCACCTGCAGAAGCGCCGCCGCCAGATGTACCAGCAACAGCGGCGGCGCGACCAGCGCCGCTAGAGCCGGCCGTGCCCGCGGCCTTCTCCCCCGGCGTGCCCTTCTTCCCTCCCTTGCCAGTCGCCGTTGCTGACGCCGGCCCCGGCGCCGCAGCTTGGACCTGCTTCTTCCCGGCTGGGGCAGCCTTGGAGGCCTCCTCGCCCTTGGCTGGCACAGCCGCCGGCGCTGCCGGCGCTTCCTCTGTAGGGGTCGGCTCGGTAGCGGGGGTTGCCGCCGGCGCATCGGTCCGTGGAGTCGTAGCATCTGCCTTGGGCACAGCTGCAACATCCGCTTTGGGCGCGCCGCCGCCTTCATTGACTTCGCCTTGGCCGCTGCCACCACCTGTCTGGGGAGCCGCGGCGCATGGTTCACTCGCTGGCGCTGGCGCGGCAGCAGCTGCAGCCGCTACGGTTGCGGCTGTAGCCTGCCGCTTAGCCTCCGCCACCGGCCGCTGTTGAGGACCAGTTGCAGCGGCGGGGACCGCGGCGGCAGCGGCTCCGCCGCTGGTTTGCGCGGCAGCTCCCGCTGAAGCCGGATAGGCACGCTTGGCACCCCGCTGTACAACCTGCGCGCGTCAAGAAACGTGTAGCGGGGATACTTGCCGTGTATGTATGTATGTATGTATGTATGTATGTATGTATATACGTGGATATAGCATTATATATACACGTATACATATACATGTATACAGCAATCACCGGGAATTGAGACAAGCAAAAGACGGCTGTGGCGAAAACGCGTCTGCGGCGGCGCGGACCATGTGCCCTTATGTTACTACCCATGCACTGTCCCTTAGAGCGATGAAGTGCGTCCACACTTCATCGGCCGACGACTCATATCGGTAACTGCACATACTCCTCCCTCTATCCCCTTCAGTACTTTCAAGCAAACACCGTCACCATCATGGAACCAGCACAACCCATACAACGCACCAGCGCCGCGCACTTTAGTCGCAACGCGCACCGCATGCCATGAGCCCATGGCAAGGCCCATGTTAACCGCTACGCCGCGGTGGCGCCCGGGCATACCTGCAGTGCAGCCGCCACAGCCGCCCGCCGGTCCGGATGCTCCCTCAGCACACGCAGAAGCTCGTTGATGGATGCATCCGAATCAGGGCTTAGCGGCAGAGGCGGCTGCGTCCCCGCTGCCTGAGCCGTAGCTAGTACGGCGCGGAACGGCCGCTTGGAGGCGTGCAGCCCCACGCGTTGGCCGCACAACCGCGCACCGCCAGCCGCCGCGGACGCAGCACGCTGCGCCGCGGCCTCATCAGCAAAGGTGGCGAAACCGTAGCCTTTGCATATGGATGTCCCGCGGGTCATCTGCGGTGTGGGGAAGTTGGGGATTAGCGACGGGATCGAGGGGACGGAGCGGCGCCGACACCACAGCTGTTGTGGGATCTGAGAAGACTTGGAGAGGGAGGGAGAGATTAATCGACGAAAAGAAAGGTATAGGGCCCCCGACCCGTGGGCAACAAAGCTTAAGCGCAGAGCCGCAGTAATGCTGAAAGTATCGCGGGATGCGGGTTTGCGTGGCTACCTCCTAGCCCCAAAGCCGGGGATCATAACGTGCGTTAACCAGCCTGTATACCTCGGGACCTACAAATTAGTCTCTAGGTGAATTGCAGTACCCGCGCCGCACGGCGTACCGATACTGGCATGCGCCATGGGTGCTAAGGGTCCAGGAAACCGAATGTGCCCCTTCTGCCTCGCTCCGTACGCTCGCACCCCCACAAAAGCACAGATCACAAGACGAGAACAGTCCCAGCCTGGGGAACCCCCTCCCAGAAGGTTCTGCTAACGCGCACCTGCAGCCGCACTGAAAGCACCTCGCTCTGCGCCATCTCTGACAAGCCTCCCCGCACGTCCTCCTCGCGCGCGTCTGGCGGGAGCCCGCCGATGAAGACCTGCAGCAAACAGAACGGAGCTGAAAAGTTAAGGACAGCGCGGCTACCGAAGAGACATACATCCATAGCATGTATCTGTTGCTTTACAACCAGCACCATGTCTCCCAGCTGGCAACTGGTTTTTCGCCTCGCAGATTCCCCTTATTCCGTCCGCTTCTGGCGCTCCTGGTCTCCCGTTAATATAGCTGGTAACGGTGGCTGACGCTTGAGAAAGGCGGCACGAGCCTCGGGGCGCAGGAGCGCCGGACGCGGAAATCTAAAGGGAACTCTGCAAGGCGACTGGCTGGTTGACGGTTGGAATTGCAGCAAGGCATGCGTGCAAACGCACATCGTCGTCGGGCAGGGGCAAGCCGGCCAGGCATGGTGGCGTGCTTGATTGGCAAGCTGACTGCCATGTGCATTTGTTCATTCCGTGGGTCCGTGCGTGGGGTGTCCCCTACCCAAACCCCGAACAGCTGCAGCAGCTGTAGCAACGCTGACAGTACGGACGCAGTACGACACCCTTCAGCTAAAGGGAGCCCCAGCTTCTTGGCAGCCCCAACATGCATATTGGCCGGAGTATCGCTGTACCATTTAATGCGGGTGCGGAAGAGACGCTTGCGGGGCTATCACGCTATCACCGAAACGCACATCCAGCCAGCCCCGCGCCCAGCACGCGATCAAAGCGCGCCGCAAGGCCCTACTGCATGCACAGGGCTGTCCAAGCCCGGGACTGCGTCCCGTACAGCAAAGTGAACCGCCCGGGTGAGCGCGCCCTCCATTGCTAGCTGGCTGGATTGCGCGACGTAGCGGCCTATACACCGCTGTAAGAGGGACCGACATAAGCGCAGCTGCAACGGCAGCCGCTGCTGCGGCGGCGGCAGACCTGTTGCCCCGCCCCGACATTACCATTTCATAGGGCCTTAGGGCCTTAATGCAACGGAATGGAACTGACCCCACGAATCCCGCCCTCCCTCTCACACGTCCCACCTCGTAGCCCCCGGCGCGACCCTCGCCGGCTCCGTTGCCGCACACCGGCGCTGCACTCTCCACTTGGCGACTGGCCACCTCCCCCTCGCCTTCGTCGCCGCCCTGACCCTCTTGCCTGTCAGCACGTCAGCCGAGGAAGGCGGCGAAGGTTGGGGTCCAAGAAGGACACGGGCGACATGGCGCAGGGTAGGCGGACGCCAGGCGCTTACTGCCTCTAGTGGGCAGCACTTCTTCACCCAAAAGAACAAAAAGGACCCGGCGGTGCATCGCTTTCATGCTACAGCCCGTGGCCTCCCGCGAGAGGGGCCCACGACCAGCCCTCGCGAAAAGCACCGTGGATAAGACACGAGGACATGCATTGCTGTCACATCAAGGCAAGAGAGATGCCGCCGCACCGCCATCGCGGGTGTGGGGGGAATTTTATGCAAGAAATGAAGAATTAACTACCGACGACCAAAGTGCCAAGTGCCGGAACCCAAGAAGAAACCCTTAAGATGGAGGACCTGGAGACCTGCCATTAGGAAGAGCCGACAGGATCTTAAGAAGGGCATGAACCAAGGCAGCCACGAAAGCGCATGACCGGGGTCGCGCGCATGCAGACCTGGAGACAGTATAACCGGCACACGTGCACCTTCCGCGCAGTTCAGCGCAGGCGAGATGCACGCGCAGATTCAAATTCGCATGTGCTGTCCATGCCATGCGTAAGGATGGCATCGGGATAGCACCCTGACATGGCGTGTGCCACAGACTGGTGCCGGTCCCCGGCGTTTCCCATCAACCCGTCCAAGCAAGCGCATGGACGAAGCCCAAAGTCGCGACACATGTCACGGCTCGGAACACGGCGCTGCGAAAACATGCCAGCCTGCGCCACGCCACCAATCTGAAGACCATACCTAAGACCACACGAGGCCCCAGTGCACGAGGCCTTAGCGCCATGTCAGATACGTCCACGTTTTCTCTGGACCGTGTCTGTTATGCGCCGCTTGCAGTCAAGTCTTGCCGATAGTCCTTTACCCACCTCCACGTTAAGTAAGAATGGCAGCATACTTCAGCATACAGTGGCTTCAGTTTTCGTCAAATGCGATCCCAGTTGCTTACCGCGTGAATTGAATTCAAGGCCTCATGCCATGCGCATCATTGATCCTGCTCTCCCTTTTGAGCATGCGAAGCCTTAGCGCATGCATAAACATGGCCGGGCATTACCAAACGCCTAGACCGCGAAGTGCACTGTCCAGGCCTGCAGCAAACATATGCGTCCCTTGCGGTAGGAAGCCAACCTTGTTGCATTCCCAACCTCGTTGAATGCCTAAGAGGCTGCGTCCCAGCCCCCGCAGGTCGCACCGGTTCACCGTATCTTACATCCGCACGGGCGCAGGTGGCACCACGGCCGGTGCGTATAATACAGACATGAAGCCAAGCTTAGCAGATGGGCCAGGGTTGCTGCTCCAAAGGTGCTTGCAGGATTAACACGGTCAGTCTGCGCATGAAGCGCATGGACTGCCCAGCTCTCTATCGTTTCCTTTATGACCGAAACCAACGCAAGCCCACCCCCCGACGTGCCGCAAGTATGTCATGCAATAACGCTCATGAAACTCACGCGCTGCTGTCCACGGCAGCATCACCGCTGACCACAGCCACCGCTGCATCAGAGGGTCCTGGCTCCGGAGAGGTCTCTGGCAAGAGGGGTCCATCAGGCTTATATGCGCCTGTTGCCGCCTCCGCTTTAGCTTGTTCTGCATCGAGAAGTACGTCTGTCGCTGCTGTTGTCCCTTGCCCCGATGGGGTTACCGTGGTAGCAACCAAGTGAGGTGTGGAACTTGGATTGTCCACCACCATCGTGTCCGTTGCAGCCTTAACCAAGGTAGGTGCAGCTGCATCAATTTGGATAGCCCGAGAGACATCAGTCGGTTTAGGTGACGCAGGCTCGTCGCCAGAGCCTAGCTGCAAGGTCCCCAGTTGGCGTTGCGCTTCGTCAGCTGGCAGTGTTTGCTGCGTCGCGGTGCTGGCTGGTTGCAGCATAGCATCGTCCAGGGATTCTGGAAGCTGAATAAGATCAAGCAGTCGGGACTTCTTGTTCGGTCCATCTGCCATGCTTGGACTTGCGGAAGACATTGCCGGAAGGGTCCACCCGCGCCTTTGCAGCGCCCAACAGCAGCGACAAGCAACGGGGCTTGCCTATTAGAACTGCAGTATGCCTCCAAACTGAAGTGACAGTGGCTGCAATCACCCAGGCTGAAGTTACTTGCTGGACTCTAGGTTGAGAGAAGACACAGATGCGACCAGCGTTTTAAGTGTCAAGATGAACGTCCAGAAACATATGAAACAGCTTGTGGTGTAAGTCGATCGCCTGAAGCACCTACACGACGGCAATTTTGCCCCGATGCCGACAAGAGAAGACAGAACGACCAAAATATATAATTTTTCCCTTCTCAGACGGATAGGTTGATTGTAGGGGCAACGAGCCAATCCGTATCATGGTCGCCGTACAGTTTGCGGACAACACGCCCGTCAAGGCAGAACTTGCAAACAATAATTCGCCTGGCTAGTCGCGCCTGGCGTGTGGGAAGAAGACCCGTGTCATGACGGAAACGATTTACCTGTAAATCTGTATGCACCTCTGGAACGCCTAGTCCCTTGAGGGACGCTGATCTATCTAACCATTCTTGGGGGAAAAAGCCAGGTGCACACTGTATGGGTGCCGGCAAGGGTAAATTTTAGCATTCGGCGAGTGATAACCCGCACGGGAAGACTCATTGCGGTCATAGCACCCCTGCGATTGGGACACACCTAAAACGCTTTGCGCAGCGGCTCAGGAATGCTATGCAAAGAGTATCACGTCAGGAAGACTTCAACGCCAGCTATAAAGAAATTACCCTCAGGAGACTCCAGCCCTCTGCCGGCGGCCCCTGGCCTCCGGGAACCAGTGACCTCCCCACTGCACCGCACAGTAACCCAGGACAACCTGAACCTCCGGAAAATTTCGTGAAGCCTGACAGCAGATGCATGCGCGGATGGGGTTCGGATGCTGATGGGCCGGCCGCCAAACCTATTACGGCCACTATCATGCGTTTGCTTGTGTGTGTGTTGCACCTTGTCATGGCTGCGGTGTTGGGTCCATTCTCGTCGTGGGTAATATCCCAACACGCGCGGCGCTGTAGCTGTAGCCCGATGTGGGTGTAGTAGGTTTTCCCGGATGGGTGATTGCGGGCGGAAGGTACATGGCGCCAATATCACTCTTGCCCATACCGCGCCATACCTCTCTTGCAGTTGCGAAATCAGGATCAGCGCTGAAGTGGCGGTCGGCCGATACGCCAAGTCAAGATAGCTGCAGGTGGAGCGGCCCCTCACCCGCTAGCAGGTCTGTCTGCTTGGTGGCGGAGCCACTGGGTGGTGGGGTGCAGCAGGTGGTATGGGAACGTAGGGGCCCAGCCGGCCATTAATACCGCGGAGATTGCCTCTGCCGGTTTATGGCGCGGTCACGCACGAGGAAGCTCACTCGTGGGTTGTGGGGAGGAGGGGGCTTAGGCCCGGCAACTGACCTGAACCATCTTTGGCCCGGCATCTGAGCCGGCAGCATACTGAGTCCCCTTCCAGCCACGCGAGGTCAAATGGACTCATGGGGCACCTGCTCGAGTGGGGGTCAGCACCACCACCTACCGGTGGTGCCCGGTCACATCTACTGTAACACGGCATTCACTCATTCATCCACTCGCGCATTCACTTACTCCCTCCTTCGCTCGTATGGATATCGGAGGTCTCTCACATCCAGCGAGTACTATGGACGCATTGGATCCGAGATTCGTGGATGGATCCGATATGGGTTGGCAAAAAACCCTCCCTGGCCTTTATCCGGGCCCCCGGTTGAAGGCAGTACCAAGGGATTTTCGGTGTATGTGTCGAGGTGATGATTGACGTAGAGTTGTATGGGGGCTGTCCGGACCCAGAACACCTTGAGGATTGCGGCCCCCAATAAATATTTATTTTTTAGAGGAAAAGCAGCAAGTTGCAATACCTGAGAACGGGAAAAAGGCAAAGACGAGAAGGAAAAGTAGGAGGGCATGAAGGAGGAAACGAGATCAGTGGGGCAGCAAGGAACAGAATACAACAGGCAGCAAGGCACAGGGGCCATGAGGCACTGCAGACATCGCATACATAGCAGATATGCTGAAGGGATCCATATCCGAAATGACCGTCCCTAGAGGATCGACATCCGCACAGCGCAACCACAGAGCGACCTTAGCACAACAACGGGGAACCTGGCGCTTGCAGGCCTTATGTGCCCTACATCTTGGGTCTTTCTGATCAAACCGATGCGCCCAACCTTCCCTCGGACCCTCCAACATCAATCGCCAGTGACCACCAATGAAGGATTCAGTGGAATTGATAATACATCCAATAGGGCCAACTGTACGCGACCCGTTCCGGCTGGACAGCTTCTGAACACATTAGGATTGACGGGGAGGAAGTAGGCAGGGGGCACTGTGCAGAAAGGCCTTTAGGTGTAAGTGATGCTGCGAATTGGGTTTCAGGTTGGGTGGGTCTGGAACGGCGTGAATTCCAACCGCAACCCCAGCGTCAAACATTGAAGTTTGTACAAGGAGTGAGTTGCTAATTCTCTTTGGTCTCTTTGTATCCCAACGCTATCGTTTGGGCGGCTGTCTCGCATTTCATGACAACGCAGTTGGAAACTGCCTGGAGGGGGGTTATTATACCTCCATAAGCGGCATGCATACATAAGTGGTAGTTATTCAAAAGATATCCTGTTATTCAAACAAAATGTAAGTGTTTGTGGATTTCTGTTTCACGATTGCCGTACTCTAAGAGCCCACCGAAAACCTTCCAATTCCAACTACGCAATACACGCCGTTCATGTGCGCCTTTTATTAGAGCATCCAGGCTTGGCTTAGAGGCATACATATCATCGTTCCTCAGTTCAAAATCGATTACCAAATTGTCACCCTGCTGATTCTGTGTTCTTTGTGCTGGGGCTACCTTCAAGATGTCCCAATTAGAGCTGCTTGGCACAACGCTGCTGGACCATGTGCACAAAGGTCCCAACCAGGTCAGGCGTTGTTCATCCGCGTCTAAGGCGATGGTGCTAGAACAGGGCCCAGACTTTGCTTTGAGGTTCCATATAATATTATGGTCTGACTCCTTGTAATGTAGTTT
This sequence comes from Volvox carteri f. nagariensis, assembly GCF_000143455.1. Classification (NCBI taxonomy): domain Eukaryota; kingdom Viridiplantae; phylum Chlorophyta; class Chlorophyceae; order Chlamydomonadales; family Volvocaceae; genus Volvox; species Volvox carteri. Next base: position 49,711 of record NW_003307600.1, on the reverse strand, counting down.
ATCGGCCTCCCTTATCGCTGCGAAACCCGCTGTCCGTCCTTTTGCATCTGTGCAACTCCCTGACATTTCTCCTCTCTGATCCCCAGGCCGGCAACAAGAGCATGCTGGCATACAATAGTTTGGTCGGAATACCTGGTTACACCGGTTACATTTCAGCTGGAGCTACTGTCCAGGTGCCCATTAAGGGCTTTGAACACACTGGTCGGCCAGCATCCACAAAGGCTACGGAGCAGCTGACTGTGAATACAGTAGATCCAAGAAAAGCAACCACGTGAGTCACAGGCACAAGCGCATGTCGTGCTGGGAAGCGGTTTGCCTTACCCTTGCGAGAAACCTCAACCCCTGTGACAAACTGCCGGGCACGATTTCGGTGCCGCTGCTACAACAAACCCTTCCAAATCCCTCCTTTATCTTCTCCACAAGTTCATCAACACCCCTCTCCAAACGTAAACCCTGCTATTATTTGACCGCAACCACAACCGCTCCAAAACTCCGGTAGCTCCCAACCTGCTTTCTCAAACACGTTCCCGCACCCCTACTCCCTCATCCCTGCCCCCTCTCCCCTCCCTCCCTCTCTCCCGTCCCAGGTACGGCGATGACTTTCGGAAAGTCCCTAGCGACACCCAACTGCCCACCAAGACGGGCGGCGGCTACTGGATTGCCGACCGCAAATTGCCTGCCGCCATGCCCTTTACCAGCACCAGCACCTACCGCGCCGAGCTCCTCCGCGGCGGTGAGACCGCCGCCGCCCAGCTCGAGCGCTCCAACGGCCTCGCTTGCACCCTCGTCGGCTACGAGGCCGCACGGCAGCACGCGGGAGAGGTCCGCCGCAGTATCAGCGCGGAGCCGCGGAGCCGCGCAGATGCAACCGTCCGCGGGATCGGCACGCAGACCGTTCTGCGGCCGGGGAGCAGCGGCAGCATCCTGGACAGCCAGCGCAGGGCAATGGCGGCAGCGGCGGTCACTGCCGCCGCGGCCGCCGGCACATCCGCCCAGGCCGCCAGCACTGTCATGTGCTCTCCAGAGCGCCGACCCGCCACCATGCCCACCACTGCGGGCGAGCTGCCCGGCTACCAGACCACGTACGGCATTATGAACGATAAAGTTGCGCGAAATACCACGGAGACGTTACTGGCAGGCCCGCGCGATCCGCAGATGGGAGACCCCCGCTTCAAAGTCCTGCCGCGCGTCATGAACCCCGGCATGAGCCGTACGTACAGCACGTACGGCGCGGATTACGGCACCGAGGGCCACGATCCCATGACTCGTCAAGCTCCGGATAAGACGGTCATGACACGGTTATCGACCACGCGCGATTTGGCACACGGAACGACCCGCAATGTCTGTCACATTCCGCGGTACACGGGCCACATTCCCGCCTCCGCTTACGCGACACCGGAGGGTGCCGTACAGGGCGAAGCGGCGGAGACGCGACCAGACCATAAGGCCCGTTCGTTGCCGTTCCAGTTGGATCAATACCCACGCGGCCGACTGCCGGGTTATACGGGTTTCAAACCCCAGGCGCCTCGCAACGTGGGAAACAACCACACGGTACGGATTCCGTCGGCAGTCACGGCGACTGGAGAACAAGGCCTGGCGGTGGTGGACGGCGACACGCTGCAGCAGGAGCGCGCGCACAACATCAACAGCAATGCCGGTCTTATGACGTTTTTCACCAACTCCTTCACCGGGACCGAGTTTGTGTCGGACAATGGGCTTGCGAATGCACACGTAAGCAGCTTCGATAAGGGAAAAAGGGAAAAGGCAACTGCCGAAAAATGCGGGAAGGAAGGGACAGCGAAGGCATGCGGGTAGAGGGCCGGTGTGTGCGTGTGGGGGAAAGAGAGGAGTAAGGGAAGGGGAGAGAGAGGGGATTGTTGATCTCCCTTTGGAAGCCTTCAGGTGTGGGATGTACATATAGGACGACGTATGGCCGGGTGGGGGGTCTTGTTGTCCCACCGCACACCATGCTCTGAACCGGAAGCCGCGGCTGGTGCGCGTCCTCCATCCTTTTTTCCCTTGTACTCCTCCTCATGCTCCTCCTCCTCATGCTCCTCCTCCTCATGCTCCTCCGCCTCATGCTCCTCCTCCTCATGCTCCCCCCTGCTGTTCTCTCCCTCCTGCAGTTGTACTACCGCCAAGCAAAGAGCCAGGGCAAGCTGGGAATCCGCACATCTCAACCCAGCAAGATCACCGTGTACGGCGCGCCTTTCCGCCCCGCGGCGTCCATGGTTTAGGTGTACGGCCAGCAGGACAAACAGCAGTAGCAGCAGCGGTAGCATTAGCAGTAGCAGTAGCAGCTGCTGGAAGGGACCCCAGGGTCAGCACAGAAGCGCGGACGCGGACATGGGCGGGTTTTACCTTTTACCATCACCACCGCAGTCCGCGGGGTGTAGTTGGTTGGTTGGTTGGTTGGTTTATTCGGTCCCATCGTCCCAACATGTTGGGTTGGATGTGGTGTGGTGTTTTATTGCGTGGGGCAGGTGTGAGAGTGTATGGACGTGTGGCGGGCCGGGCCGGGTCCGTTTCTTACGTTCTTGCTGCTCGCTCGTCCAACTTGTTAAGCGACGGTTGCCGGTTGGTGGTTGGCCGATTGGCGCGAGCGGCATTTCCGAAGCGCTGCCATCCTCATTCTCTTAACTCGAACCCGGCAGGCAAAAAATCAAAAAAAAGAAGACACGATCCGTCTCCAGCAAAAGCAGGTTTCACAGTATCTACGAATCTAGACAGAATGGGTGTTTTAAATTAGGCATAGTATCATGTCGTACAATATTGCGCGCAGGGGTTTCGGAGCGCCGGAAGGCGCTGGAAACGGCATTTCCGTCCATTTATGAGCATTTCTAATCACATTTTTAATGATGCCTGTGATTTCCCACCAGTTGCAGAATCAGTTGATGTTGTTGCGAGAGCTTTTGAAGTGGGTTACGGGTGGGCAGACCGTATGGTGGATTGGAGCTTGCTGCAGGACTATGGCCGCGATGTGGTTCCTTAGGCAGTGATGTATGGACAAATTAATTAATGAATGAACAAAATCTGAATTTGCCCCAGGAAATCTGGATGGAATCGGATCACCGGTGCTGCCCACACAATCCCAACGGGCAAAATATTGTGTACCGCATGAAGCGTGTGTACGACTATTTACAACTGTGTAAATACGAGCGCGAGGACAAATTTGCCTCCGCTTGTGGCGAGCAGTGCAGGTGGCTGCGGCCGCGTCCGGGTGCCGAGGGCTCAAGAACACGGCATGAGAGAAGCAAAAAGCATAATAAACTGCAGTTGCGGAGGAACTGGGTGAGGAACAGTGTTGGGGGGGAGGAGGTGTTGCATGCGCAGTACGGCGCAGGGGAGCTACGGGTTGGTCGCCTCATAGACACACACGTGGCAGCCACACGGCATGGGCCCGTCCGGGGCGCGCGCTGTGTGTTCAAACGTGCGCGGCGTGACTACGACGATAATCTCGTTGCCGCAACGACAAGGTAGACACACCTCCTGTATGCAAAAGTTGCCCACCATGCCACACAAATCATAACCCCCCATGTAACGCACGCGATGTGGTTCGTCCAACAGCTCCTCATGCGACATTTCCCCCCAGGCACACAGATATACATACATGCCGCCACCACATTGCGCTCCATGTCATTTCATGTAGTATAGCCCATTCCCCCCGGTGATATCGCACATCACATCACCCACCGCCCTGCACTTCACACCGCACATGCTTCCACAACCTACAACCACATGCCGCCAACGGAAATACCAGCCGCCGTACCATACCATCATCACTACTTCATTATCATGCGTCACCAGTTGGTGACGGTGGCCGCAGTCACAGTCTTCTCCCGTTCGCGGAAGGTCGTGTGAAGCAGCTGCCGGGCGGGTGGCGCACCGGGCCGCCCGCCAAGCCAGCTGCCGTACAGCGCCGCCACGGCGGGGTTGTCGGCCGGAGAGCGTGCCGCCACGTCCTGTGTTTGGGGACGCGGTCGCAGCGGGTATTGAGCGGGGGTTGTCCGTCACGAGGGAGCGGAGAGGCGTAAACACAGCATTTGGAAGCGAGAGGAGAATGAAGAACAGTCTCAGACGACAGGACGGGATGACCTTGACTTTGACACACACACACACATATACACACATATGCACGCACATACACATCCATCCATCGGTGTTTCCTTTTCTCCGTGGCTTTTAGGCGTATAGCTATTGCCCTTGGGCCTTCGGCTCGTATGGGTAGTTTTACAGGTATGGGGTCACGCACCCCCAACCATGTAACACACACACACACATACACACATACACACATACACAAGGCAGGCGGCTGGCAGAGGTTAAGGCCTGACTTCTGCTCCCAGTTGACCCAGTCGACCCGGGTTCAAATCCGCCTGCCGGCTCCTCGGGTGTTTGAGGAGTGATGAAATGGGAGGTGGCCCCCCATCTTATGGACGGTGTAGGACGTGATAATATCAACTTGCGAGCTGACCAGGAACTAAGTTGATGCGCCGTTGATCCGCTAGATTTGGTTGGATGCTGGTGGTGAGTTGCCGAACCCAACGAATACATTCTGAAGTCGGATGGGGTGACGGATTAGGGTGCCCCTCTAGCAGGGGAGAGCAGGGACTGCCCCGGGAAAGGGGGCCGCTGGCGAAGTTAACCACCCTGTAACAACATACACACATCCATCCAGCCATCTAAGCAGGACAGGCGCACCGCACAAAGTACATTTTTTACCCCCAAGGCCCCCCAACTCCCCAACCGCAAAAAAACATCTTCATTTCCTGCTCGTCCTCCTCCTCCTTTCCCCCTCCCTTCCCAATGCCGTACCGTGTGGACGTACAGCAGCTCCAGTTGCTCGATCAGTTGCTGGGGAGTTACCCCCGGCCCCGGCTTGATCTGACCTCCCCCGTTCAGACAGCCACTGGGGCACGCCATGACCTCCACGTAGTGATAGGGACAGCGACCCCGCTTTAACTGAAACAAGGAGGCGCGGGGGGGGGGGAGGGTGATGGGGGAAAGACGAACCACACACGATTGAAGCTGCTGCCAGGGTGATGGGGGGTGATGGGGGTAGAGGGAGGGAGATCGGGTTGGAGCAGAGCACCCGCATTCCCCGTCAGTGTTAATCGGCAGTACAAGTGGGGTGAGGTGGTGGAGGAGGTGCAGTTGTACGACCGCCTGCTACGGCAAAGCTGTCACATGCTGGTCGAGGTGAGAGTTCGTTGAGTAGGGGAGCGTAAAAGAAGGTATTGGGTGCGGCCGTGCATGGGCGTGGAAGGGGGGGAAAAGACGAACCACGAACGAGTGAAGCTGCTGCCACCAAGGAATGAATGTACAAGATGCAGAACTGACCCGTAAGGGAAGGGAGGGGAGAGGGAAGGGAAAAAAAGGGAAGGGAAGGGAGGGGAGAGGGAAGGGAAGAAAGTAACTGAAGTGCTTTTCCTTTAGTGGCCTACGCTGGCGCCGAAACTTCCGTTGTTTGAAAACCCTAAGTCATTAGAGAAACAGTCGACACATGCGGCCCCCCCCGGAGGTTCAAAACGCACGAGCGCACAGGAAAAAGGCTGCTGGTTCGGAACACATCGCGATCGCACATGTACATGTACATTTACATTTAAGTGTAGCGCAGAGGTTGTGGTGCAGATGGGGACGCATATCGGGGAGCATCTAGTAGAAACAGGCAACAACTAATGTAATACGTTTAAGTGCAGCGCAGGAGTAAATGCCAAAAAACATTCCATTAAATAGAAGAAGTGATGTGTGAGAGATGCTAAGAGATGCTAACTAGTTGCTCAGTCAACGTATTTGATCCTGAAATCGTAGCCTGTTGGGTACGGGTTGGTTACGATCCGATTTGGAGAACGATTCTACGAGTGCTTCTTGCTGTATACCTGCTGTAGCAACGTTTGGATATTACGGAAGCCGTACACTCGCGCCACTACGAGCGACTGCCCCGGGGCCCCTACCCGGGGCTCCCCGGGTTGGCCCGGTGGGGAAAAACACATGCCACCGGTGCCGGCGGCCGCCATGTCGTACAAGGAAAGCTCCTGGGAGGGTTCCAGAAGGCGGGGGAGGTATCCAGATAAAGCACAAGCTACGAAGGGAACATTGTTTTCAAAAGTCCAAGAAACAACAAGCTGTACGCCGTACATTAAAACACCGTACGACCCAGACTTGGATCCAGAATCCAAAACCCGACCTGTAAGTCGGCGTTACGCCTCGTGCGCCACGGCAGCGGCCCCGGCGGCACCTCCACACCCCAGAGCTCCCGGGCTGCCGTACGGAACACAAAATCCGCATAGCCGCCGCTACTGCTGCCGTGCGGCAAGCTGTACAATTGATCATCAGCGGGTACGACGCCTGGCAGTAGCGGATCAGGCGCGGCGGCTGGCGCGGCGGCTGCAGCTAGGCCGCCCGCCTCTGTGCTGCAGCCCGGTGCTGCGTGCTGCTGTAGCAGCTGTAGCACCTCAACCGTTGTGAGGCAGCAGTCCACCTGCATCAACGGTAAACGAACAAACGGTCAACGAATCCTCCGGGATCGAGGTCAATCTCACTCCCCTCCAGGACCCTGGGTGCATTGGGTTGTGTCAACATCACCGTGGCCTGGCCGGCATGCCCAAACCATTCACACATTCAAGCATACACACATTCCGTACATTCAGTACAGGTACGACAACACACCATATGACTTGGCAAGCGGACGAGAACCAGAAGGGAAGAGCTAGCGAGCCACGCAGAGCTATGAACTCAGGTTGATAGGTTTTTTATTTCTGGTAGTACGGCAACCTATTCCCCCTCACTCGCGTGCCGTACCATTACCTCCGGAAGTGGACCTCCAACAGCCGCCCCAGCCCCGGCCGCATCCGTCCCGGCGGCGGTTGTGGTGGTTGCGGTGGTTGTGAGCTCGTCCCGTGACGCCTCTAACTTCTTGTCGTAGCACGGCATAATGGTGACGTGGTACAATGACCCAGGGGTCACTCCCCAGGCTGCCGCCACCAGTGATTTTACCAGTCCACCCATGGCACCCTGAGGGCTGCGAGTGGTGGAGAGGTACGGCAACACTCGTGTCCCATGGGTCTTTTCCGCGTAGCACACCCAGCCTACGTAGCCGGCGCCGGAAGAACAACAGGGCAGGTTCGGGATGAGGTGGGGTTTATAAAAACAAAAAAATGACCCTGGTGAGAATCGAACACGGACGCACACGGATTCGAAGAACACGGACGCCAGTGCCCGCAGATGGTGCCGCAATCCAATTTTGAAGTGGAAAGCGGGGCGATGGGGAGTAGAATAGTAGGCGGGGAACCACACCGTAACCACACCAGGGCCTTATATACACATACATATATACATATACACACACACGCAGAGTCACCCGTACCTGGACATGAGGATCCCATGACCGGCAGGGGCCCTGCAGCTGCGGCAGGAGCCGAATGATGGCCCGTAGGTACGTCACCTTCGTTGCTACAGCTGCTACTGCTTGCCTCAAGGGAGGATCGATACCTGCAGCAGGTCAGAGGCGATTGTAGCCACAGCGTGCCGTACATGCGAATACCAGCCTTCCTCATGCTCCTCATGCTCCTCATGCTCATCACCATTATCATATACACATACACATATCATACACACATACATACAAACCCACCTGTTCATGAACTCCGCCGCCTCCTCCAGAAGAACGAGGTCCCGGGCGGTTGTGAGATCCCAAACCGCCCGTACACCCAACCACTTTAACCAACCAACAAGACGAGCAAGCGCCTGACTTGGACACAATCCGTAATAGGCTGCGCGGCGGGATGTGGGGGGCGCATAGACACACATACATACATGCATACATACAATCAGTCAGGCGTAACTGTGTATTGTTGCTGTGAAATGGAATATGCCGTTCTCGGCACTTTCCCCTTTCCCTTTTCCCCTCACAACACCCTTTTTCTCCATTTCCGTCTTTCTCGCACTGCGCACGAGCAGTTTGCAATTTGCGATGTTCACAATGTGCCCCCCTTGAGTCGCGTGCAGCGCGCCAGGGAGCCAAGTCATCGCGCCAAGAAGCAGCACGTCCCGAGGAGCACAACACCAGCAGGCGGGTGGCGACCAGGTACCCGCGCCCGGCACCCGACACACCCGCAGGACCGCCCCCGCACTTCGTCTACTCAGCTGTGCAAGACTTAGACCCACACATACAAACCCCCTACCCAACCCCCCCAACCCCCCCACCCAACCCCACACACAAAACCCCGTACTTTTACACTCGCCGGGCCTTGTTATACGATACAACTCTGCCTCTTCCAGCACACATACCTCCGCCCAACCCAACGCAACACGCACACATACATACCGATAGACATGCACTAAGCCACATGCACGCGCGATGAGACATACATACGCACCCGCCAGCGCCGTTCGCGATTGCGGCGACACAGTGACCACCACGGTGGTGTGCGGGTCAGCCAGCCGGCTCAGGAACTCGTCCCCGCTCTGCTGCTGCAGCAGCACCGTCTCGGCCGAGGTGATACAGCCGCTGCAGGCCAGGCAGTCGTGCAGGGTTACCTGTGCCACACACACATACATACATACATACATATATACACATACATACATACATACATACATACATACATACATAGTTTAGGTTCTCAGGTGCCCTTGTTGTCTGTAGTCAGTTTCAACCGCCCACCACCTAATCGCCCTTCGCCACTACTGCACCGCCTATTTCTACAGGCTCTTGACACCGTTCCTCTAATAACCAACACCTACTGAGAATTTTTTCTAAAATATTAAATCACGTGTCGCTAGAGTTCGGAGCTGGCTTCGGTAAAGTTATCCGTGTATATGATATACCGTACATCACCATTTCGCCATTTCCCTCATCGCGGCAGCTCCTCCCAAGGGCATCGCAGTAAGATGGCGAAACGGTTTCCGCGACTCTTACCCCTCTGCCCCTTCCCACACGGCACAGAAACCCTGCGCCCCTTCCTACACCCCCTCTCGGCTTCTGATGGTTTCGGTCTCCATTTGATAGCGTTCCCAGCGGTAGTGGTTTTCGTTGGATACCCCCTCCGTTACCATCTCCAACTACACCTGTCCCCCGACTCCCTGGCTTCAGCGCCATAGGGAATAACTACCAGCTACTGCCAGCTACTGCCTCCGGCCTGTCGGCCGTACCTTGACTGGATCGCCAGGCGCCGCAGCCGGCGGCCCTCCCCCCGGGGCACTCGGGGGTTTCCCGGACACGCTCCGAAACCCGGCACGCGGTTGCAGCTGTACCTCCTCCGACATCTGGGGTACGGGAAAGCCGAGGAAAAAGGTTGTGCGTGTGTATTTGTGTGAAAGTGTGTGCGTCCATTGCACGGTTGTATTCCGTGTGCACGCCAGGGGGGTGGGCGCAAAAGGGGGATGACAGGTCCGGGCCTGCCGGTACCTGGCATGTGCACAGCTAGTAGGCCTCTTGGGCCATGGCCAGGGTAATGACGTCCGGCATGGCACCCATAAGACTTTGGCCAGCTTGGGCAGAGCAAGGCACAGTACTGTTACGACCGCAGTGGATGAATACAGACGGTTGGAACGGATGGGCAAAGGTTCGTACCTCGCTTGTACGTAGTTTGCCATTCAATGCCACCACGCAATCCTGTGACGGTGCGATGTAATCGTTCAGGTCCGCGACGCGAATAGTTGAGGAAAACTCCATCCTTTCGTCGGCGCTTTCAATGAAAAGCGGCGCGGTTTGATACAAAGTACAAAGATGTGACAGTAAGCTTTGTTAAACAAAAACTATTTAAGTGATGATTCATCATCGGTTCTTGTGCTGCAGGGTTTGTCGCTGCCTTGCGGTCGCTGCAAAGCAGTATGGGTTTTCCCGATATCCTATGTCTTGGCGATATGGCAGATTCTTGGGGTCGCATTTTGAGGTTCATGACGTTGGTGCGCTGCCTCGCGCCAACGCGCGAATGACAAAGCGCCGCACAGCACACCGTACAAACGACGACCAACACTTGGATCAAGCATCATGCGCAAGAATCATTGATGGTAGCCTTGCTTGCAAGGAATGAACGAAACATGCAGCAGGAACCCTTCTCGAACCGCGGAACGGCTTCTCCTTTGTTCTTTCCGGAATACCGGTAGCTTCAGACGAACTCTTAAAGTACAACCATCGACAGTCCTCTGCCACCACAGGTTACCATTTGCGCCAAGCCTTGGCATCGCGTCAGCCGTTCGTAAGGCGCGGTTTCCAATCGGCATCCGTGGCTGTGTCATCCACTGTGGCATCCAGCGAAGACCCGGAAGCCAAAGCCGGGGCGATGCTGATCCTCGAGGTAACTTCGTGCAAGGTCCATACGCGAACTCCATCCATATGGCATCTCCTTCGCGTTGCGCCCAGGTAGCTGTCGCCCATCTCATCACCCTTGCAATCGGCGCTGCTCTCATGCTGTGCGCTGTTGCCGCCACCTCTTACATCAACTCCACAAAAGCGCAATTACGCAGAGACTCTAAACTGTCATAACGCCATCTCTGCTTCACGCGCCCTCTCTCCCCGAAGAGCGGCCGTGTGCGATGCAAATCCACCCACACCATGCCGTACGGGTGTATGGGAATCAGTACATGCTAGGAAGTTCTCGGCCGACATACGACAGACTGACAGACTGACATGCCTTCAGGACGCCATACAGATTTTCCTGGACTCTTAAACGTTGTTCTTGGGCTTGAACAGATCCATCTCTACCGCCGTAACCCCACGTGAACATCTAACTGCAGCTGCCGTACTCCCAATTGCATACTGAATCCGCGTACAGATCATGGGTGTATTTAGCTCTTCCCCTCAGTCCCCCCCCCACACCCTTCCCC
>NW_003307600.1:25086-38831 GCF_000143455.1 Volvox carteri f. nagariensis | reverse complement strand
TTCCCATTTCCATTTCCCCCCCTTCCCCCTCCCTCGCCATGCCTGCTATCCCCCCATATGGTTCCGCACCTCCCGCCCCTGTCCAGACAACTACGCATTCATCTCCAGGCTCCTCAACGGAGAGCTCCCTCCCCAAGTCGCTGGTGGGCCTCATGAGCTGGCCTGGGTGCCGTACGGCAATGCTCTGTACCTGCCGCTATGGATGCGTGGCGGTCACAGTGAATGGTGGCGGCTGCGGCGAGCCCCTGTCCTGCAAGCTACGCCGCCGCCGCCGCCGCCGCTGTCGGCACGTCTGCCGAAACTGTATAGGAGCCTCTGTCGTCAAGTCCCTGCCGGCGGCGGCGGCGGCGGCGGCGACGACCCGGCGACCGCCTTGACAGGGACGGCGACGGCGGTGGCGTCACGGCCTGCCGACGCCGTCGAGGACGCTGCCGTGCATCCCGTCAGGCTTCCCGGAACGGTGCTGCTTGACTTTGACGCAGCCGTGAAAACGCGGGAGTCCGTGGTCGTGGCTGAGGCGGCGGCTGCTTCAAGTGGCAGTGCGGCGATGGGGCCGGAGTCTGGGTGCGGCGCTGCCGCCGATGGTGTGGAGGCGGCGACGGCAGTAGCGGCCGTAGCGGCAGGGAGCGCCGTCGCCACCATGGCGGTGGCGGAGGCGGAGGCCGCGGCGAGCAAAAGCGGGGATCAGTTGCTCGGCGGTCTGGAGGCGAGGCAGCAAGGAGCAGCGGCCGCCTTGCGGCGCGAGGCAACTACAGCCACTACCAGCTTTAGCGAAAACCGCAGCGGCGGCGGCAGCGACGGCAGCAGCAGCGACGGCGACGGCGGCAAGACTGGGCCTGCTTCAAGTGTCGGAAGTCGCTGGCTGTTGGGCCGTAGGGCCCCGGAGGCCACGGAGGTGAAGCTGGAGGGCGGCGAACGGCGGAAGCCGCTCTTCATGGTGGGTACCGATGTGCCTGTACGACACAGGACTCCATCCACGCCGCCGCCGCCGTTCCTGCCGCCAGCAGCAACCCCCCTCTCGCAACGCGACGAACACGAATCAGAGCCCCAGCCGACGAAGGCTGTAGCCGGTCCCGCTGAAACCATGCAGTTGGCGGCAGTAGCTGCATCAGCAAGGACCTGTGCACCGCCGCCGCCGCCGCCATTGCGGCTGCAGCCCCATCGACAGCAGCCCATTGGCACCGCACCAGCAACATGCACGACACGCCAGCCAGTGCCGCACCAGCAGCCAGTGCCGCAGAAGCAGGATTGTGGGGAGGTGAGGCAACAGGCCTCCCCGCCCACACAAGGTGGTGGCCCACGGGGCCCCCAAGAGCCGGGGGAACTTCGCCCCGGGGCGACAGATTGCAACTCCGCCGCCGCTGCTATCATCAGCAGTAGCAGTAACAGTAGCAGTAGCACCAATGGTATTTGCTGTAGTGGCAGCGGCTTTAGCAGTGACAGCAGCAGCAGTAGCACTGCAGGTAGGGCGGGTGGGGAACCGTCGTCCGCCCCGGGGGATGCCTCCACGTACGTACCGCCTCCGCAGCCTCCGCCCGCACTTCAGCGGCGGCCGCTTTTCCTGCGGGGAGCGGCGATTCCCTTCCGTACGGCAACACCGCCACCGCCGCTGCCGCTGCCGCCATCGCCGCTGTCGTCAGCGCAGCCTGCTGCTGCCGTCTCGTCTCAGCCTCAGCAATGTGAGGTATCGCAGCTTCAAGGCACGCAAACACACATGCAGACGCAAGGGGGGCAGGGCCAGACGGAGGACCCCGATCAGCTGCGGGACCTGAGGCCGCGACAGCTCTCCGGCCGCTCCACCAGCAGCAGCAGTAGCAGCAGCAGTAGCAGTAGCAGCAGCAATGACGGGGTCGCTATCAGCGGTTCCGGTACCATTGATGTTCCCGAGCCGGCCATGACGGCGGCAGTGACGGGGTCGCCGGCTAACCAGTCAGGCAGCACCGCCGCCGCCAAATTCGCTTCCGCGTGGCTGTCGTACCAGTCCCTCCTGCAGGTCCGAGCTCAGGTTCAGACGCAGGCTTGTACGGCGCGAGACGCCGACACCCAACCGGTCCAACCGTCACAACCACCTGCCAACCAAGTACAACTGCAAAACGCGGGTCAAACCCAGCAGCAGCTGCAGCAGCAGCAGCATGGCACGGAATTGGCGCAATCTGAAACGACTCGCGGGGCTCACGTATCCTCGCCCGAGTCACTATCGGCGGTATATTCAGGCGGCCCGCATTTCGATGAGCACGATGTGCCACCAACATCAGCACCTACAGCTGCAGCCAGCATGCCCGCATGCCTTGTGTACGGCAAACCTGCAGCTAGCATCTTCAGCACCGTACCACCGCTCCTAACGAATCCTCAGGAGCCATTCGTCGCCGTGCAAGAGGGAATGTGGCAGCAGACGACGGGAACAGCGACCCATGGGTCCGGTAAGGGGGACACGCTGACCCATGGGTCCAGTACGACGGAGTTTGGGACCCGTGGGTCGGTGTCTAGCGGGCCAACGACAACAGGGCGCCCTCAGCAGCAGCAGCAGCCGCCACCGGAGTGCGAGTGCATCGCGGTGCCGCCGGCCGTGACTGTCCCGACAGCAGCTGCCGCCCTGCCGCCGCGGCCGGGAACCACTTCACAAATCACCCAGTTCCCTCACCCTCACCCTCACCCGCTAAACCCAACCAGCCTTCATCATCAGCCTTCCATTGCGCGTCAAGAACCGCTTCGACGCGAGGACGTGGGGCCGTACATGGCGACAGCGGCGGCACGCCCTGTCGCCGGTGGCACAGAAAACGCCCCTTCTCCTCCTCAACCTCCCCAACCTCCTCCTCCTTCTTCCTCCGCCTCCTCCGCCCCTTGTGCTCCCCAGCTCCTTCTTCCTTCTTCCACCGCTGTCCCTCCCAAGACTCCAGATACTCCACATGCCCATGTTCGAGTACGGCAATGGGAGTGGGAGTTATCTGTTAGCTGCTTCGGGCGGGAGTGTAACCCGCGGGAGAGGCTTCTCAGGTGCGTGCGTATGTATGTATGTATGTATGTATGTATGTTGTTACAGGGTGGTTAACTTCGCCAGCGGCCCCCTTTCCCGGGGCAGTCCCTGCTCTCCCCTGCTAGAGGGGCACCCTAATCCGTCACCCCATCCGACTTCAGAATGTATTCGTTGAGTTCGGCAACTCACCACCAGCATCCAACCAAATCTAGCGGATCAACGGCGCATCAACTTAGTTCCTGGTCAGCTCGCAAGTTGATATTATCACGTCCTACACCGTCCATAAGATGGGGGGCCACCTCCCATTTCATCACCCCTCAAACACCCGAGGAGCCGGCAGGCGGATTTGAACCCGGGTCGACTGGGTCAACTGGGAGCAGAAGTCAGGCCTTAACCTCTGCCAGCCGCCTGCCGATTGTATGTATGTATGTATGTATGTATGTATGTATGTATGTATGTATGTATGTATGTGTATACGCTTATGTGGAAAAGAAAGGGGATGACTGCCGATGTGGCGGGGTGTATGTGTGGCTGGCTGCCGGCCGTCTTTAGCCCTTGTGGTCTCTCGGCAGCCGGGGCGGGTCAGGAGCTACCCGGGGCCCCCGTTGAATGTGAGTAATGGACAGGGGGGAATACCGAAGGGAGCTACCGGCCTTTCTGATTTCTCCTTTGAGATCCCCGCAGTGCTTCTCATACCGTTGTCGGTTGAAGGTTAATTTTGGTTAAAATTGGAAAACGAGAAGATGTCGCACCAGGGTGAGCTCCACGATTCCTCTCTCCCCTCCAAAACCCCTCTCCCCTTTTTTCCCCACTTTTCTTCTTCGCCCCTTTTTCCTTCCGCGCCTCCCCAAAACACACACACAGCTGGACGCGCATCTGCACACTGCCAGGCGGGGATCTGTCGCTGCCCAATGCCGTACTGGCGGCGGAGCAGCACCTGCAGCGGCTCCATGTCGCGCCGGCGCCGCAGCTGGACAGCGGCGGCAACCCAGGGGCTTACGAGTCCGCCACTGCCGAAGCGGCGGCGGCCCTGGTCGCCTCGCGTGCCGCAAGCGGCGTCGACGTCACCATGGCCATGGCGGCGGCGGGCGTACGGCGGGCCTCCCTGAAGTCGGTGGCGGCGGCGGTACCCAGCGCAGCACAGCGGGTGCGGGTACGGAAGCTGGTGAGGCGTGGCCTGCTGCGGGGGCTGGACGTCGCCGTGTTCCATGCGTTGTGCCCTGACGAGGTGGCGTCGCCGCCGGCGGGACCATCGTACGGATCCAATGGAATATTATCGTACACATCGGAAAAGGCAGGACCCATATCTCCTTCCGTACCTTCAGCGTCGTTGTCGTCGTTTTCGGTTGGCGCCAAAGTGGTTGAAGAAGGTCTGGCTGGCGACGGGGACGATCGTCACGGTGGCGGCAGCGAGACCGCCAATGGTGCCGCCGCAGCAGCCGCAGTAGCAGCAGCAGTACCAGGCGCGCCGCTGGGCCTGCTGTTACACCACGTATTTGCCGTACAGCAGCTGGCAGAAGCGGAGGAGAACGCTGCGGAAGCCAGAGCGGCGGCGACTGCCGCCGCCGCCGGTCTGCCGCCGCCCATCTCTCGCCGACAGGCCGACTACGTACGGTCACTGCTGCGTCGCGCGGCGCGGGGCGTCGAGGCCGACGCAGGGCCCTGGCTACGGAGCCTCTTCCGGGGCGTGGTTCCGGAGCGGTGGCTGCGTATTCTGGTTGACGAGCTGACGGGCGAGATGTACGACGGATCCACTCGCGAGTACGACATGGCGCCGTACCGTTACCAGTCAGCGCCGGCGTCTCGCCAACCTGAATACGCCCTAGATGAGCTCATCGCGCTACTGAGCCGCGCGACAGCTGGGGAGGTGATTGAGCGGCTGAAGCTGCAGCTGCAGGTAAATACCTTGGCTGCCGTGGAGAAGTAATGATTTAGTATTAGTATTACCAGGACAGAGTTAACCGTTCAAATACCGGTGTTACAATACCATTGTATTCTCGCGAGCGGCGGGCAGAGGTGCGCTCTCGATACATGTCGCCGGTGGGCCCCCTCTCCCGGGGGTCTGTCCGTCTGTCTGTCGGTCCGGGCTGTTGGTGCATCTGTCGATGTGCGGGGGCAGTCGGCCGCCTCCACTCCCCCCCCACAGCTATGCCGTGCCGTTGGTTTTACTTTGACTGCCGTACTGCAGGCTGCAAACAACGACGATTGGCGTGGGGAGACGTAGCGCATCAGCGTTGTTGTGGTGGTGATGGGTTATTTTTTTGGTCCCTGCATAGTATTTTTAAATTTGCGGTACGACAACATCCGTATTTATTTATTTGGGAGTCCCCATGCAAGATGAGGGCATTGTGTATGGCAAGTCGGTGCGTCTTTATTGGACGAAACAATTTTGCTTTTTAAATCAATTCTCGCGGGACTTTGCTTTCCCTTTCGAGGCGGAAAACCAACCGGAAATTGTTTTCAAGTTGTAATACCAAACGACCATACACGACCAAGATCTGGCTGCGACCACACAAATACCACACAAACAAACGTGCTGCCTCCTGCACACCCTGCACCATCAAACCCTCCTACTTTTCCCAATAGGGCCACACACACACACATACATACACACGCACATCTTACCTCCTCTACCTCCGATTTACAGTCAGTGTTGCCGACATAGGGCCCGATGTCCAACGCTGCGCAATAGTCCGCTTGATACATACATACATACAGACGTAAATACTTAGGTACATATGCACACGCGCGCCTATTTCAGTAGTACAGCTGGTTACAGACATAGGCACATGCAGACGCGCACGCACCAACCCAAGTGACAGACCGGAATGGTGGGCGTCTCCTGAATATTTGCCCGCCTGACGCGCCTTCACCACCTTCGGAAAGAAAAGTCCCCTCTTCCCCTCCCCAGCCCCCAAGCAACAGAACAAGTCTCCATTGCTCTCCCCAACACCGTACGAATCACATCATAAGCCCCCTCCCTTCTCCCCTCCTCCCTCTCCCTCCCTTCTCCCCTCCTCTCCCGCCCTCAAGCGGGAATCTCAGCCACCAGGAGGCAGCCCCCTTCACCCTTCCTGGCGCATCCTCACCCTCGACCCGCTTCCTACCTTCGATTGTTGCCACCGAGCCCCACACCACCCCACCCCAGGGCCGGGACTAACCCTGCCACGTCAGCCAAACCTGCCAAACCCAGTTGCCCATCCCCGCCCTCACCCCACCCCACCCGACCCCACCCCACATCTACCACCCCACCACTTGTTGCTGTACTGCCACTAAACACTCAACCTACGGCCCCCCTCCTCCCTGCCAACTCCAGGCCCCCCCCTCTCCCCCCCATGCCTCCCCCCCCGTGCCCCTCACTCCCCTCTCGCCGCCCTGAGGTCCTCCAACACCGCCTGTATGTCTGTCCGGGTCATGGGTATGGTCAGCAGCTCCCCGCTATCGTCAGAGGCGGGTCGCAACCGAACCAACTGGTGGTCAACGAACTCCACCAGATGCTGACGGAGAACCCGCTCGTCACGAACCAGGTAGCGCTCGCGACACATCCTGGCGGTTGGAGGTGGTTGAGTTGGTTGACAGTTGACAACTGAGTTAGTTGTAGTTGGTTGGGAATGGTTACGTTCTTTTCCTCCTCCCTTCCCCTCTCCTCCTATGCCCACGTAGTGACACAGACAAACAGACACACACCAAGGCTCATCCACCAATCCGCTGCTGTCGCACCTGCCGCCCCGTACATCACCGCCATGTCGTACACGCCGTACTTCCCCTACCTGCACAGGTGCGCAAACGCCACTCCCTCGCACTCCTCGTCCTCCAGCAGGTGCTCTGCTAGCACCTTGAACACCTCCTGGGCGCCCAGCACTAGGCTCCGGAGCACCGTGCCCGCACCCGCCGTCACCACACCCGACTTAAAGGCGCCTGGACCGCCGGAGAGAGAGGGAGGGGGGGGGAGGAGGCGGGAAGATACGGCGGGAAAGGAAACATACGCCAGAGGGAGAGAGAGGGGGGGAAGGGAGGGGGAAAGACGAACCACGAACGAGTGAAGCTGCTGCCAAGGAACGAGTGTGGGGAATGCATTTCCCTATGTATACCCTAATGTACAAGGAGGGAGGGAGGGGGGGGGAGGAAGGGGAGAGAAGGTGTGTGTGTCTGTGTGAAGGATGTGTTTGGTGGGGGGGGGACGAGTTACAGCACCAACCGCAGGAGACGTGAGAAAAAAGACGCATCGCTTGCAAATGGAGAAGGGGGTATACACGCGCATACATACATACATACACACATATACATCACATTGAGGGAGGGAGCCACACGCCTACCCTCCACTTACTCATAAGCACGGACTGTGCGCCGCTGATTTCCGCGAGGTACGGCTGGAAGGTGGTGGCGTTGATGTGCTGCCATCTGAATGGGGTTGGGGTGGGGGGGGGCCAGGGCAGGGAACGGGGGTGGGGTTAGGGGAGGTAGAATTATGTACGTGTGTGCGTGTGTATACACCGCACCTAGAGAGGAATGTTCCGGGCAACAGTGCCGTACATTCTCACATAACAACCCACGTATTCCCATTTCCAGTCGCCGCTACTTGCCTACTGTCGGAGCCCTACTGCCGGACGGCCCGCCGACCTCTCGGAGCCACCCCGGCAGCCCTAAATCGCCTCCGGTGCTGCAGCTGCTACTGCCGGGCCATCCCTCCACCGCGAGCAACATCTTGCTAGTTTACATATTAACATCATTCAAGTTGAATGATGGAGTTGCTCCCTGTACGGCAATCCGCCGCACCAACAACTAAACCTGTACCGGCGTTTACGCCGCCGCCGGCGTTCCTCAGCTCACCGCCAGGCCCCCCTCCACCTCACCACCTCTCCTTTGACGAAACACACACACGATCTTTCACGACACTCCCCAACACACACACACACCTGAATCGGGCGGCATCTGCGGAATCCCACAGCAGGGGCGCCAGCGCGTGGTCAATGGACGCGATGACGTGGACCTGGAGGGAACGTACGAGGAAAAACACAAGCAACAACGTACGGCATGAAAAAGATCGACAGGTGACTGCTCCCCGGGGAAACGGGCGCCATCCATCCCCACCTTGCCATGACTGCCCCGGCCTCCCGACCCGACGGACTGCTACCACTACAGCTGCTGAGTCCCGTGGAAATGCGTCCACTGAAACCCATCTTCCCCTCCTCGTACTCCAGGACAAATCCAAATTCCCCCACCCCCACAACCACCCCGCCCCGTACCCCACGACACCGCATGCAACCCACCAACCACCAACCACACCAGCTCCTTCCTTCCAACTCACCAAGCAAACCAAACCCTAAAACCACTGACATGGGCCATAAACTCCCCCACGCCCAAACGCACGCGCGCGCACACTAACCCAACCCCCCCTTGACACGACACGCTCCCTCCTCTAGGTTGGCCCCCCCCCCTCACATACCACCCCCACTCGGCCCGGCCCGGCCCCACCTGCGGGCAAGCCGCCAAGGCACTCAGTAGCGACACGTCCCCCCGTAGACCTGACCCGTGGGTCACAAGGGCAATCCGTTAGCGACCAGTGTCTCTTAGTGCGGATGTGACTAAGAGCTAAGGGCAAAGAAGTGAAAGGAGGTGGGGGAGGAGTTAGGTCGAGAGCTGTCCTCTAGCATAACCCGAGAAAAACTACGACGTGGGCGGTGGCGGTGGTGGTGTGTGTGGGGGGGGGGGGGCCGCCCCCAAGGGGTCTTTTGGAAGCAAAAACAATCCCCTCCCGCGCACACATGCGCACACTGACTAAGTGTGAACATGACTAGATCTACTCTGCCTTGGCAGCCTCCGCCTCTCTTTCTGCTTTGAATATCGTCATCCGCTTCTTCCCGATAGCCACCTAACTACCCAACTAACAACCGCCTCACCAACTCCCAAGCAACCGTTTACCCCCACCAGGTCCGTCAATATTGTGAATCACAACGAACGCATGTCGGTTCAGAGGCTCCCCACGGATGTCCTCTACGAGGGCTCGAAGTACGGCAGGCGCGCCGCCTCCGCCGCCGGTGGCGGCAGGCCCGGCCATCGCGGTGGTGGTGGCGGCGGCGGCGGCGCTGCCCCCTCCCCCTCCCCCTCCCCCGAGGCCCCTGTAAGTTCTTTGCATGAGCGCCGCCGCCACTCCCCCCACCACCTCCCGAGCCGTGCAGCGGGGGTTGTAGCCGTGAAACACCAACACAGCCGCGTCGCCCCTACATTGGATGCATATTCAGGGGAGGTAGAGGGGAACAGAAGTCCGAAGTGTAAAAGTCGGGGATGAGTGTGTGGGTGTGTCGGCAAGGGAGAGGAGGCGTAGAGAGAAGGAATCGCGGAGAGGGGGAACAGCAAGACGGCGGGAGGGGCTGGAGAAAGCAGTTGGGGGAGTGGCAGCCTAACAACAAAAACAACAACAACAACACGTCGAAAGTATACCTTGGAAAGGAAAGAGGTGGGGGTTAAAAAGCAAGGCGAGGAGAGGAAAGGAGGGAGTTACGGTCCTAGGAACCCCTTTTAGTACAGCTCTTCGATAACATGCAATGCTACACACGCAAGAGATACACACACACACACATCAACATGCACGGACCTGTTCCTGGGCCCCGCCAGCAGCCGAGCAAACTCGTCAAGCAGGCCCCGCTTAGATCCAAACCCGTACAACAGTACGGAAAAGTTCGACCTGCGGTACGACATGCAAGTGCATCATCATCATCATGCCAAGACGTGCACGCGAATGGATTTATAAGTCCATACCTGCCGTAGAGCAGACCGGAAATCCTGCCCGGATCCTTCAGTCACATCTGAGAAGTACCTTCCGAACTAAGTCCTCGATTTCCCCCCCTCCCCTCCCCTCCCCCTCCCCTCCCCTCCCCTCCCCTCCCCTCCCCTCCCCTCCCCTCCCCTCCCCCCCCTCCCCTCCCCTCCGTCGTAACCCCCATCCACCAATCCGCCAGTGGCTCATCTTACCTCCCACCCACCCCCCATTCGGAGAAACCGACCTGAGGCGGCTGTGCCAGTCGTCGAATTGCGACCTGGGGCCGGGAGGTGCGGGGCACAGGCGCAGGCGCAGGCGAGGACAACAAAGGTGCGGAAGCAACGGGAAACAGAGGGGGGAAGTAGAGCAGGGGGGAGCAGGCAATGTAACGTCGACGTGGACACACGAAAACAAAAACGAATGGACCCCGGCGGAATGGGTCAAAGGGGGGAAGAGGAATGGCGATCTACACCTCTGATGATCAAATGCAGCCAAGTATTTCACAGCAGGGCCCCTAACGCTTCAATTCTAAACGCCAGTTTATTATTATTATTATTATCTTTGTTATTACTGTGCCGTACTTGAGGTCCGTCAGCAATTTGGCCTTCTTGGCGGCGTTTTTTATGGGCAGCTCGCCGTACATCATCCGACGGCTGCTGTTGCTGCCGCTGCCGGCGCCGCCGTCCATCGCGGCCGTTACACCGCCGATGCGCCGCTCCAGCAGCTCGAACAGCCGCTTGCGGCTCTCCGTCGCCGTCGGCGGAACCAGCGGCCGGGAGCCTTTACCGCCGCCCCGGCCATGCACAGTCGTGGCGGGACGGTCCTGCCCCTCCTCCTCTTCTTCTATCTCCTCCGATTCGTCGTCGCTCTCTTCGGAGCTGTTCCTGTCGTCCTTAGCTGCGGCAGCAACGACAGCAGCAGCAGCAGCGGCGGCGGCGGCTGGCGCTGTTTTTGACGCCGGCCCTCTTGCAGAAGAAGCTGCCACACGTCCGCCGCGTCCTCGAGCTGCTGCTGCCTGCGCGGTCGGCAGATTCAGTGCTTTGCTCTGCCGTGTTACCCGTGTGCATGTGCCCGGCATCGCCTTGTCCGCTGGTTTCTGTACTCTATTCGGATCTGGACCTATCTCCTGCCCATCATCGGATTCGGAGCCCGTCAGCGATTCCACTTCAGGATTTGAATCACTGCCCGTGTCGGCTGCGGGCTGTACTCCGCGGCGCGGCTGGGCGCGGCTGGGTGCAGCTCGCGATGGCTTCTCAGCCGGAGCGGCCGAGCCGCCTGCAGCTGCGGCTGTTGCAGTTCGTCGAGTGACACGTCCAGGAGTCTGGGTGGTCTTCAGTGCTGCGCCTGGTTGTTGCTTCCTCACGCTTCGCCGCGGGGCGCCTTTCTCATTCGGCTCACTTTCATGGCCGCTGGAGCTTGTAGAATCCTCGCTGCTATCGTGAACTTCTACTACTGGTTGCTTATGGGCGCTGACGGCCGCGCGTCTAGGACGCTGTGAGGGTCCGGGCGTCGAGCCAACGGCGGAAACTGCCGTGGACTTACGGGGCGCCATTTTAAGTTATCTAGGACCACTACATTAAAATATACTTGGTTAGGCTAGTTAGATGATTTAAGGATTCAGCATCTTGCGAACTAACGATATGGACAGCTGAGTTCAAGCTCCTCGTAATAGCCTGTAGCCGGAGCATAAGTTGTTATCAGTAATTGAAAATTTTAGCTAGGGAACTTTACAGTTAGCTCCAGCGTGTTCACAGCTAAGGAGGGCTGAAGGTACGACGGCTCCAAATTAGGCGGGAAATTAGAATGAGGGCTGTCTTGCCTTTCGCCATAGACTTCACAAAGAATTTACTGCCTATGCGTCATCGCTACGCACGAAGCAGACCCCTCTTAGCGTTTGAATTACCGGTTTTTGATTGGTGCAAGGCAACCTCACAATTTCCGCTGTCTTCCGGGCTGGGCCCTTCTGCCATCAGGACCTCGGTATTGAACAAATTACTATATATTTCTTCGCAGACGTAGCGCTTTGAAGGAAGTTGCACACGACAAATTTGTAGGACATGGGCTCTTCTTTACCTCGTGGTCCACCATGCTGCTCAAGGTTACCTAAGGTCCTAGTAACTTGGAAACATTTTGACATGACTGCGATACGAGGGAAGGCCGAAAACCCTATGGGTGGTTCACGTCACCGCCTTCCCCCGGCATGCATCCCAGCTGAACATCCTGACTTTTCAATCGCACGCTACTATCCAGCGGCATGCTAATCTCCCGCGTTCGAGCTTGCTTTATGCAACATTTGTCACTGCAACTCTCGCCCCATCCGCATTGTGCGAACACAGGCAACGTCACAGCAATCAGCCTTCCAGACTGTGGCCCTCTGCCCACACGGTCGTGCAAGGGTACCCAGCAACCAGCCGCGGCGGGTCATCATCAACGCCTTTCTTTTCAATCCTTTATTAAAAGGCAGCAGTAGTAATGGCAGTAGTGGTGGCGCCAGCCGCAGCCGGGAGACAATTGCAAGTCGCCTGAGCGAGCTCCGAAGCCCGCCAGATGACGATGATCGCGCCGCTTTCAGCCAGCGCCCATCTCGCGAGTCAGAGGACGACAGCAACGCGGAGGACGAACCCTCAGGCACAGGAGCATCGCATGAGGAGGCGGGAGCAGGGCTACGGGTCCGGATACAGATGGGCCCCTGGCCAGCGGAAACCTCGGACGATGGCGACGGGGCCGACCCTGCTCAAGGCACGGCGGGAGCGCGCGGGAGGTATCAAAGACGCTAATTTCCGTCATCACGCTAATTTCTTTCTGCACGTGCACGTGCACGTGCACGTGCTGACAAACACACACCAGCACGGCTGAGCCTGGGTTAGGATTGGCTGGGATCATCTACATGGGTCCGGGATGTGGCCCCCGGTATATATAGCACACTACCAGTCAGGCTCCCAACCTTGGGGATCTCTTAATCAAGACACACATTCCCTGGTTTATAATCCTAGTTAGATCCTGCCGACGACGGAGGTAACAAGTAATCAGATGCAAGGGGGGAGGGAATCTCCCTATCGCGCTTCATGCAACTACGTAAGACGCCACACATACATACATACGCACGCACGCACGGCCCTCCCCGCCAGGCAGCGGTGTATTCCAGATTACCCGCGCTCACACGAACGCCTCGGGACGGGACTGCTCTAGCAGCTCGCCCGTAACTGCTGCCACGTAGTCGTAGACAAACATGCAGGCGCCCGGGGCAGATGCCACATGAGAATGTGTGTACATGTGTGGGGGGGCCCCCGGCATTGCGGGCGCACCCCACAGTTTGTGCACTCCACTGAGTTCGTTCAGTTTGTATGTCGGACCGCCACACAGAGTTTTGCAGCTCACCACCATCACACAGCACTTTGAGGATCCCACGTCTCCCCGCCTACTGCTGTCGCCCTCTGCCGCTGCTCATGCCCCATCAAGACCCATTACAAACTCTGGAAAGAAAGCCCCAACCCAAGGCCCCCAGAGCCCATATATATCTACCGGCACATATCCCATCACCCGGCGCCCTGCTGCAGCCCGCATTCAACCATCCCCTTGGCCGCCATCCCATCCCCCCCCCCCCACACACACTGTCACCGACAGACCCGCCCACTGCTATCACCGCGAACGCAGGCGGCGGTGTGGTGACTCCCCGCTCCATACGGTACATGGTTGCGGATCCGAGACCTGAGGTGAGCTGCCGGTGAGGGGCCATGGAGGTGGCCGTGAGGTTGCAGGAGCCATCAGTTGCTTCTGGTATGCTGGCATCATGGAATCCTCGTCTGGCATCTCGTCCTCGTCTCCATGCCCATGCTACCCTCCCCTCCCCTCCTCCGTTTCCCCTTCTCCTCCCCTCGCGGTGGTGACGTTGACGGCGGTGGTGGCGCTGGCGCCGCCGCCGCCGCCACCGTTGCCGCATCCAGTGGTTCGTCTTACCCCCCCACGTACCACCCCCCACATACAATACCCCCCCACGAACTCCCCCCCCCC
>NW_003307600.1:24413-25036 GCF_000143455.1 Volvox carteri f. nagariensis | reverse complement strand
CTAAAGGGGTTCCCCTAAAGGGGTTCCCCTAAAGGGGTTCCCCTAAAGGGGTTCCCCTAAAGGGGTTCCCCTGAAGGGGTTCCCCTAAAGGGGTTCCCCTAAAGGGGTTCCCCTAAAGGGGTTCCCCTAAAGGGGTTCCCCTAAAGGGGTTCCCCTAAAGGGGAAGACGATGATATCCCCTAAAGGGGAAGAAGAAGACGAGCCCTTTGGTTACCCAAAGGGTTCCCCTTTAGGGGAAGACAACCCTTTTTGTTCATCCCCGAAGAAGAACGTCGTCCCCTTTAGTTCATCCCCTAAAGGGGAACTAAAGGGTATGAACCAAAGTCTTCCCCTAAAGGGGAAGACTTTGGGGATGAACTAAAGGGGATGACGAAAACCCTAGGGGATGAAGTTTGTCTTCCCCTAAAGGGGGGAACCCCTGTCATCCCCTTTAGTTCCCCTTTAAGGGATGAACTCTTCCCCTAAAGGGGAACTAACGGGGAAGAAGGGGACAANCAAAGGGAAGGGGGGCTCTGGTCTTCTTCTTTCCCCTTTAGGGGATATCATCCCCTAAAGGGTTGTCTTCTTTAGGGTTGTCTTCTTTAGTTCCCCTAAAGGGGATGAACCAAAGTCTTCCCCGAAGG
>NW_003307600.1:0-24128 GCF_000143455.1 Volvox carteri f. nagariensis | reverse complement strand
CCCGACAACAGCGACTTTTGGCGGTCCTTCATGCACAAGTGCCGCCTCGCCTGGGGTGTCTTCTTCCCGCCAGAGCCCCACGCCCGCCGCCGCTACCCCTCCTCGCCGCTGTCCAAGCTGGCCGACGGCCTGGGACAGCTGTTGACTCCAGGGGCGCATGGCGGGGGCGGTGTGGGTGCGGGCGGAGGGGACGGCGAGGGCTCTTCGACGGTAACCGGTCTGAGTGCCAAAGAGGTGGTGCTCAATCGGCTACAGATGGTGCTGATTGCTGACCGGTGAGGTGGGGTTGGTTGGTGGGGGACGGCTGGGAGGAACGGGTGGGGGAAAAGAGGGGATGGAGAGGAGAGGCCTCATACACTCACACACGTGCGTATTGTCCCATTGTCAGCTGATTGTTAGCCTTGAGTTGTGTCGGCCTGCCTGGCCACACGGGCACGTATGCAATGTTCCCTTCGGAGTACATAAATATATATATATATATATATATATATAATCCTAACGCATACATGCATACATACATACATACCCACCCCTAACCAGGTGCGGTGTGTCTCCTGAGGACTTGTTGGAGATGAAGGCTCAGACCCTGACCGCCCTGGCGGAGTACATGGGCAAGGACCTGGAGGAGGACGTGGAGCAGCTGGAGGTGCAGGTGGGGTGAAGGGCCGGGCGGCGGCTGGGTGGGTGGGTGGGTGCTTATGCGGCTGGATGTGTTTATGTCCCCCCAGGGCGAAGCGGAGGTGAGATGGCGGTTAGGTGTGGGGCCGGGTTGGGTAAAAGAAAGGGGGCCGCATAGGAAGGAGGTTAGCACCAGGAGCCCTGGAGCGGTGCGGCGGAACGATGGCCGCCGTATGTAGTAGTAGTCCACATGGGGTGTCCCCTCCCCCCCACCCAACACCCAACACACACACACACTCTCTTCCCATTTCGGCCTTTTCCCATATCACGGCTCAGGTATTCAAACACAGACAGACACACAAACACACAGGCGCACACTCATTATAGTAAGGAGGTGGGGCCAGCGCTGGGGGTTTTGCGTGTTGGCGCGGGCCGCTGGCTGCCACCAGGCCACCAGGCAGTGAAACAGGCTCTAGTAGATGATAAAAAGCAGGAGGGCAAAGTGGGACGCTCCCCGGAACGAGGATGGAACCCCCCGTACGTCGCGGCCCCAACCGCCCAACCACACTTTTATCGAAAGGAGAGGAGAAAACAGACGGCACGGGAAAAGGGATCGAAGTAAAAGAACAAGAAAACGGTGGCGATTGGCTTCGTTGCTTCTCAGGGGGGAAACCTGCTCTGGCTTTACCTGCTCTAGAGACCCCGCCGCGGCTCAATACGCAGATAGGCCCAGGCTCAGTAATACGCAGATAGGGAAAGAGAGGGTGAGGGCAAGGGGGGTGTCACCCGTAGCGGCTACGGGGGGAAGAGGTTACAGCGCGGGAAGGTCATTTTATTCAAACGACCCGCACCTACGAGCATGTGGTGATGGTGGTGGTGGTGCACCTCAGTCGGCTCAACTCTTTAAGACTGTAACTCTGATGATGTACTATTGCTGAGTAGGGGTCGGGAAGTACGTCACGGCGAAAAGTGCTGGTGACGGATGTAACACATTTTTTGCAAGTTGAGTCCCGAAGCAAGATATGTCATATACTGCATGGACGTCATGTTTGTACGTATGCGTATGCATATATCTATGTATGTATGCATATATCTATGTATGCATATGCATATATCTATGTGCATATGCATATACATGTAGATATACAGTATAGAGATGTTTGTGCCGCGGCTCCCCTCCGTCCCGCGCAGGTCTCCGCGCTCAAACCCAACGGCGAGAAAGTCACCATGACAATCGGGTTTGCGGCCATGCTTGCGGATGAGCAGGTGCGTGTGTGCGGCACGGAGGTTGCCGGAGTGGACATGAATGGCACGAAGAGAACCCCCCTCACCCCCCAGCCTGAATTTGGTTTTTGCCCCGGGAGCCCCCGGCGGGGTTTGGGCGAACAGCTTTTAATGGGGTTTTGTCCGTACACATCAGTCCACGTGAAATGAAATGATAGGATCCATTTACACAGATTAATTTCTACAGGGTTGCCCTTTTTCTGTGATTCATATGATTTGCTTCACTGATCTTTACCCGGTGCGGTGCTTAGCGGCACGTCCCCTTGGGCCCCTTCTTCCCCTTGGGCCCCTTCTTCCCCTTCCTCTTTTTCCCTGCCTCCTTCCCCAAACATTGTAACATTGCAACATCTCCCCTCCTCTGCCACCATCCCTCCCTTCCCTTCCCTTCTCCTCCCGGCCACATCCTCACACCGCTGTCTGTGTGTGAATACGTCTGTCCTTCCCTTTTCACCCGTACTTTCTTACTGCCGTTGCTCCATCCAACAGCTCCGAGACCCAATACAATACCATTACGAGGTGGGGGTGGGGGGGTGGGGGTGGAAGGGGGGAAATCAGCGGGGCCTGCGCCACCTGTGTGCGTCTGATGTGGGGTGTTCTGATCAGGTCTGAGGCCCGGGGGGCGCCCACGTACCCCGTGCCATGTGACGCCGGTGAGGTCCGGCGGTGTGCTATGGCGTCGTGTGGGATCCTGTTCTTGTGTGTTCTTCCAATAACTGAGCAGCAGCCGCGGCGGTACAGATGCGTATGCATTGGTACGCATACGCAATGTCACCGGCTGGGGTGGGGTGCGGGAACTCGCCACCCGCCACCGAATGTCGGCGCTAGTGGCCAGTAATACTAATAGTAATGATGATAGTCGTCGTAGTAGTAGTAGTAGTTATGGTGGTGGCGGGGTTAGCGTTTTATAATGAGCAAAGGCATGAAATTCCATGTGTGGTATATCCTGGCTGTTACAGCCGTAACCATATGGCTATGGCCGCCATTTCAACCGCCACCATGCCACCTCCTGTTCCATCCCCTCAGTTTGAGGACGATGATGACTATTTCTTCCCGGAGGAAGACGATGGCCGGGTAGCGGACATTGCGGAGCCGCCCTCGAGCGCTCCGAAGGCCATATGGGGGGGCGTCGCCGCGCAGCAGAAGCAGCAGCAGCAACTGCAGCGGCAGCATGCAGCTTCTAGAGGGGGTGCTGCTGCTGCTGCTGGAGCTGGAGCTGGAGCAGGGGAGGGCGGCACCTGCTATTAAATTGCCTCCTCCTGTTGATGTTGCTGCTGCTGCTGCCACTACCTGCGGCACCAGTGGCTGTAACCCCTGGGGGGGTTGCTCGTGGCGGGGGGTTGCTCGTGGCGGGGGGTTGGCGACGAGGTGGGGGTAGCATCCATCGGCCCCCCTGGCGGTACATACAGCAAAGTGGCCCGGCAAGACTAGGAGCTACAAGGGGAGGAGAGGAGGCGGAGGGGCGCCGCGGGCTCGGGGCGTTACGGCTATGGCTATATAGGAGGTGAGGGGCGGGCAGGTGCCTCAGGCGCGGTGGTAATGGCAGCCGTCCTTCGCGGAGAAGCATCCAGCCAGAACCTCGTTCTGGATGTAAGTGGGCGGGTTGCCAAAGTTGTTCATTCGTCACGTGACACGTCACATGCCACACTGGTCTGGGTTGACACTACTGCAATTAGCGGTTTAAGGTCCTGGGTTCGATTCCTGGGGAGACCCCCGAATTAGTCGGGAGCGCGAGATTATGGCTAGCTGCTGAGATGTGGAGTTGAGGTCACAGTTGAGGTCAGAGTTGATGGACCAGATTCGCACGCTGGATTGGTGGCGATTGCCGAACCCTCCGTCTCTTCGGGTGTTCGGGTGAATGGATGAGGAGGGGTCCCTGAAGGCTGGATCCGCCGCCTTGGACTTACAGTTCGTATGGCGAAGTACAGTGTGGTAGTGGTGGATGGTGCTATAAGGTGATAAATGATCTAGAACTGACAATGTGATAAAGCGGCCCAGAAGCTTCCCACTCTGTAACATTACATTACATTACATTACATGCCACACCGTGTTTGTGTGCGTGTGTGTATGTATGTATGTGTCTGTATATGTGTGCAGTGTTGATTTTTTGGGTTTTCGTTTTGCTGAGGTACAGGGTAGCTTTCTTGTCGGGAGAGGTTAGGAAAGGAAATCAGCTGGGGGGTCTGTGGGGGGCCTTGTGGGGGGCCTGGCAGGAGGAGCCGCAAGGCGAGAGGGCGAGAGGTCTGCAGAGGCCCCTGACAGTCCTGACCGCGCTCTCCGTGCGCGAGAGAAGGGTTTTGCGGCTCCAGTTGCCACTGCTGCTGCCGCCGCTGCTGTTATTGCTGCAAATACAGTATTGCCGCAGGAAGATGATAGAAGCTGGAGGTTGAATTGCGGCCGGGCAGGCTGGGCTGGGCTGATGGGCTAGGCCGAGCCAGAGCTCTCGATTGTTGGAGGTCTCGAAGCTGATTTCACGTAAGGGGAGCTGATCTTGAAAACAAAAAGATCGGCGACCTTGATTTTAGCTTCACAACTGTTGCGGTAGCGGCGCTATTGCACGGTGACGGTTGCTGGTTGGTTCGTTGGTACGGCAGCTGCTGTTTTGATCTGTAGCTCCTCTTCGTCGTTGGTTATCATAAGTAGGCTCCATCACGGCGTTGTTGCCATGTGCCATTTGGGGGGGGCTCTTCTGGAGTAGTGGTGGGGTAGTGGCTGGGTGGTGGGCATCACGGTTGAATGAAGGGGGGCCTCAGCTACGTAAGAAAATCACAAGGGCCATCAGCATCACGCACGTCGTTAACAAAGGAAACGTGCCTGAGGAGGCAGTGCGCTATGCGCTGTTCGAAAGGGTCGAGGGTAAACTAGGGTCGCTTTTCGGAGGCGTAATGCATCGCACGTTGATGTGCTACATCTCCCCTCGCAAAGAGTGTATGTATGTATGTATTTGTACCGTGTCGTTGCAGAAATCTGAGCCGTGGGCGCGAGCTGGCGAAGAAGACGTGCGTATGTGCCTGTATGCTGGTTGTTGTGCCTGTGTGCTCTGTGTTCATGATGATGATTGCACAGGAGTGTCAGATAGGGGTGGATGGGGCCCTGTAGACGGTTTTGTGGCTCTGGTTTCGTCAAGGGCGACAGAACCTTATGTGTTGTTTGCGCACATTATTATGCACATTTTGTTTTTTCCTTAACGTCCAGTAATAGCTAATTCACCCAGGTAATGACAAGGACGGAATATGGCTCGCATCCTCGTCCCCGGATATAACACTCCGTCGGACTAAACATCACCTACTGCGATGGCATTGTATCGTTGTATGTGCGTCTCTTGTTGTGCACCTTTTGTTGGCCGTGTTTGGGGGCGTGGGACTGACGCCGGGTGTCCCTGGTGGGAAGAGCGATGAGTGAGGTCGTCTGACCCCCTGGTGGACCGTCCGTTCCGTGAAGGAGTTGAATAACGTCGTGCTAGCTACGTCGCATCTTTGCTTGTGTGGCGCTGTTTCAGGGTGTTAAAGAGATGGTTGAGCACGTGAAGCTCCGGCGTCGGCATGGCATTTCTCCGGCTGCCTGTTGTTCTAGGGCATGGGAAGGGAGGGTGGTTGGAGGGACAGAAGGGAAGGGAAGAAAGCGAGGGATGGATGCCGGCCATAACGCCTCGCTCCCTTACTTGGTGAAGGTCTGGATTTCACGTGCGAGGACTAGGAGCTAAGGTGGGTTAGAGGGAGGGAGGGAGGGGGGGGGACCCAAGGAATGTGATGTCGTAATGCATGACCGGTGTTTGTATGGCTTGGTTTTCGATTCGGTTGTTGCGCTTCTTACCTGCCGTGCTTTCTCCTAATATAGCGACAGGTAGGAAGAAAGGTTTTGCGTTTATGTTGTACAGCAGAGGGGAGGATGTGTGAACCTCTACTGCCGTGTCCGCATGTTTAGTTGTGCATGGCTTAACGCCCCGCCTGCTGTACGGTGAACAGATGGAGATGTATTGTGGTGCCTTGTGGGCCGTGCATGTGAGTGCACTTTCTGGTTGAATCTCTCGGTTCGCCATGAGCATCGTTTGATTGGATAAGTCGACAACAACAACAACAACAGGAGGGAAAGAAGGAGCTGGTAGCGGACAGGAGGGAAGGGAGGAAAAGGAGGAGGCACTCGACTCGCACGCTATCCTGCATATGGTGGAAAGACGCTTCGAGTGAGGATCTAAAAATTGGGTCCTTAGTTACAGCGCGCCCAAAAAAGAACTGGCTGGTACCCCTTATCTTCAAGAAAGTCTAAAAAGCATTATACACTTGTACCATTATAACAGTCCTGCAGGTTGCGTGAAGACACAAGCGAGAGGTTGCATACCTATCATCTTCCAAGAACTAAAGCGTATTCTATCATCTCACAAATGTCACCTCCCCAAACGAAAAGCCGCGACCCATTCATCAAGTGAATGAATTTGATGTTATAGTGAATCCACACGGACAAAACCAGCTAGTTAAGGGAAAAACATTTCCAAGGAGTTGATGGGGGTTTTGTGACGTGTATGGAAACGCTCATTTACACACTGGCCGCGGTACACCGAGTCAATGTACGGCAACCAAGCCGTACAAGTGCGACGGCGCCGCCGCCCTCTTGGCCGCCCCAACGTCGGTGGTGACATCACCTGTGTCCACACCGCAGCCGTTGTCACTACCATTCCTGAATTTCGCCAACTACATGAGAAGTTGTCAGGCCCTTAATGCTGGGCATCGCAAACCGCCTGGGGGTGGCGAAAGGACTTATTCCTTGCTACTGCATATCCAGGCGGCTTCATTGGCCAAGGGCCTACACCAAATTTGCTACTGCACACCTCGTCTGAGTGCTTCATGGATCGAGGTAAACTTTATGGAGAACGACATGTTGGCGGGTTACAATACGGATGTTGTCGTCCCGCTCCTTACTACTGACGTTTCTACGAAGCTGGAGGCAACGTGGTGAGACTTGAAGCTGCTTTGCGCTGTTGCGGTTGCTGCTGGACTGCAACAAGACACAGAAGCCCAGCCCAGTAAGGTTGCCAGTGCCCTGTCGCCCCAGTGCCATCTCAAACCCTCGCATGCCTCGCGCCGTGTCCCGGGAGGTGAAGGCTTCCTGCAGTACAGCCTTTTCAAAGACCCGCCGTCAGGCGAGGAATGGCCCCCGCTGTCGTATGAGGAACGTGTGTGGATGGTCCGTGAGTCCCTAGCCACGGCAGGCTAAGGCCGTGGAAGCAGGAGGGTACAGGTGAGGTGTGTTTTGGGGCGTGGGCGCTGTCTTGAGGCCTCTCCATATACGGTTGTAGCTGCTGTCAATTTTGCCAATAGTGGCAAAATAGTACATAGGGAGCATGGGAAGAGGGGAGAAGATCCACAGCTTGGTGCTGCTGGATACCCCTTGAGGAGCTGTAAAGTACGGAATTACCATTTAATATTTGTGAAGGGGGTTATCATCGGACTAAGTAAACTTGCAGTCCGAACTCAAATGTCTCCGTGGATTTTAGGCGGGCATTAACCTTTCCGGAGGTCAAACAGGACAGCACATCTTGCTTGCTGTTGCAGGACTTTCCCGACCTACTTGAAAGACAGGTAGTAATTTGTCTGTGCCTTGACCGCCAGTATTGTTACTGTATACGGTTCCACTCGTTGACAGGCTCTTGTGACTTTAGTCCGACTCGAGCGCCCCTAATCACGCATCCACGCAACCCACCAAGCAAAGGTGTGGGAAAATGCACGTGTGTTACAGAAAAGCATGTAACGTAACAAAGTCCTTAAGGAACACACTCATCGGGACAACTCTCCTAGCTTGAAGGAGGTCGTTACTGGTTTGTTGGGTAGCTGTCGAGGTCGTATTCTGTGTGAGACACAACGACAAAAGGCCAATCCAGAAGGACCTGTGACTGATAAGCCTAAGCCGCTAGGCGGGGCAAAACACGATGCTAATCGATCAAGGAAAACGCTGCAGACCGCTTGAGAAGGCCGCTTGATAGCACGAGCGATCCCCTCTGGGACAAAAAAGGATGCAGCAGGCTACGGAACCGGCTCATCACGTGCACAGGTTAGGAACTACTGGCGAACCCAACGGCTGCATGATGCAGCAGAGCTGCACAATGGAGAGCTAGGCGCACAGGTTCCACGCATGCCATGCACCATCTTCTTCCTCGCTTCCTCCTTACTCGACCTGCATTTACATCATCGCTGCAACTTTCTTTCCCGCGTCCCAAACGAAAAACACTGCCCTCTCGAAGACTACGGCGTACTGCCCAAACTTGTTTCTACCGTACAGCGGCTGTGCGGACGGGTCCTTCCCAATATGCCCCGGCCTTGCAGGTGGTCCGGTGGCCATGGTTGCCATCTAATACTAGTACCACCACCGCCACCAGCGCTGCAGCCTGGCCGTGCCCTCGAACAACCCGCTTAACTGTCCCACGTGGCTGACGCAGCAACATAGACATCCCCCGAGTGAAACAGTGGACATGTGGAACCCCTGAGCTGCAGCCCTAAACCTTCTGCACCTCCAATACTAAATGAAAAGCTAGGCCAGCGTTCATTCATAATAACCGCCCAAACCATCATCCCTCCTGCGCTGCTGAACGCCGCCTTTACTGCTGCGACGGTTTCAGTCGCGCATCCAGACCGCGACAGCCCCGACACCGTCTCATACGGACGGCAGCGGCTGACTCCCCGCTTCAGCTACGCCCATGAGCGTACTGACCGCCGCCACCCCTGGCAGCAGCAGCCTTCCGTGCGACGGCGGCAGCCGCGGCGGCTGCAGCTGCAGCGGCCACTTCTGTCGGGTTCCGCTGTGTTGGACCTCCAGCCAAACCGGGCGGGCGCTGGGGAACGGCCGCTCCGCCGTTCGACGAGAGGCTAGCGTACTGACCTGCAGCGCCCGACGGTGGCCACATGCTGGAAGCCGGGCCGAAACCCGCTCCGAAGTCCAGGGGCCCTGCATAGGTGGGGACAGCTGGCGGAGATGCAACCACCGCAGGCCGCTGCGGCACCTGCTGCTGGTGCTGCTGCAGCTGTGGCTGCTGAACAGCATGCTGGTGGGACTGTTGCGGCGGTACTTGCTGCGGTTGCTGGTGATAGGTTTGAGGCCTTGCCTGCGGCTGTGCTGGCGGCACGTAGGGGGCAGATGGGGGCACAGGGGCGGCGGCAGGGGCGTGTGCATGCCCAGATTCAGGCTGCTGGACAGAGCAGCTGCGGGCCTCCTGTGCCGGCTTTGTGGGCTGCACTGCGGCATGGGAATGCTGCGCCCGGCGCTGCTGATTTCCAGAGCCCGCCTCGCGGACCCCAGCTGCGTCACTCGGAGGTGCGGAAGATGTGTGCGCCTGAATTGGCTGCGCTGGCGCTGCTGGCGCCGGCCTTACCCCCGCCGCCGGCGCCGTCGGTAAGCCGGTCAAGACTGCTGCCGCCGCCGCGGCCGCATCCTGTTCCCGAGGACGTCGGATACGCGGTGGCCGCTGGTAGGCCGCGCTGTCATCCGCTGTCACCGATGCCGGGTCGCCAGCTTTCGAGGGTCCGCCCGTACCGTCTTGTGGCGCAGCCGACGACGGTGCAGCACCCTCCCTGCGGTTCCGTGCACCGGCGCGAGGGCCCCGCTCCCACCGCGGCTTGCCGGCATTGCCCGCGTCCACCGCGATGCCGGTCGCATCCACAGCGGGCACCACCGGGGGCGCGGGCGTCGGCCCCGCTGCCGCTGACACAGCGGGGCCGGAGCCGCCGGTAAGCAGTGACCTCGGCACGCAGAGATATCCAGAGGTCTTTACCACGCCAGGCGGCATTGTCGACGCTGGTGCCGCGGAAGCGGCGCTACCAGTATCTGCCGCTTCAGCTGAGATTGCCGAGCCGCTGTTACGCGGGGCCCCAGTACCCCCTCCTTCCCTTCTACGTCCACCTCTCCCGCCGCGGTCCCTCCGGTCACCTCGCTCCCGTCGTTCCGCCCGCGGCGCCTGCTGCTGCTGCTGATCTACCGGCTGCGGCTGCTGCGGCTGCTCTGCCGGTACCTCTGCCTCGGCATTATGACTCGCCGCCGCCAGTGCTGCCGGGGCCGCGACCGTCGCCTCGATTGCGGCTGTGCCACCATCACGCGCCCGGCGCGGCTGCCGCCGGTCCCGGTCGCCGCCACCGCGATCCCGCCGCTCCCGACGGCCGCCGTCTGTCTCAGTAGGCCGTTCCTCGCGGCCGCCGCTGCCGGGCGACCGTGCCCGCCGACCCTCGCCTGGCCGCGCGGCCCTTATGAGCTCCTTCCGGACATCGAATCCGGCGTCCTTCCTCTTCTTGGCATCCACCTGGGTCCAATCGTTCTCCTCGGAGGCTGGTTCGTCATTCAAGTCCTTAAGCCTATTGGCAAGGATTCCACGCGGAACGTACCCACGGAAGAGGGTTAAGTTTGAGAAGGACGACTCTTCATTTCCAATCCCTTTTTTATTAAAATAACGCCGAACGGCCAAGTGGACTTCCAACCCGGCGCTATGTTTTTTTTTGTGTGTTTTACGCCTCGGTTGCGTTACCCGGAGAGGCTTAACCAGCGCTATTTCAGCTTGCCAATTATGTTTCCTATGGGATTGGCCTTCCCAATAGGTATGTAGGCTATCAGTGTCAAGAGGACATAGAGCTGGTCTACGTAGGTTAGCGCAGTTTGTACACAAACTGGTGATACTAGGCATGCCAAAGATACAAGGCACAGGGCGCTACCGCTACGACCACCATCCAGGCGAGGCGAATGAATTACGATTTGGCAGAACTCGCATAGTTCCGGTTCCGCCAGCCGTAACCCCATGCTCCATTAAACATCAACTCACGCTTCTAAGGGGACCTTCAGCTCGGCCAGCTCGCGATACGTGTCTGACACGGCTGGCAGTCGTACCGCCGTACCAACGCCTGCAGTGCCGGCCGCGGGTGCAACCGCCATCCGCCTTTGCCGCTCCAGCTCCTCCGCCGCCTCCGCCTCCGCCTTCTCCGCAAGTTCAAGCTCGTGCAGGTAAGCAGCGGCGCGCTGCCGGTGGGCCCGATGCCGCTCCCTGCACCACACGGGCCAATGAAAGCGACTCGAGTGCGATTTAAACCAATTTGCAATTAATGAAAACAGCCACAGCATAAACAGCAAATTCCCTCTCCAGGCTGAGGCCAGAAGACGTTAAGAGTGATCACACATCCGCACGCTACAGACGAAAGCTGCAGGTAAGGGCGCGTCCAATTCCTCTACCCGGGCCCCCAGTTGCCCCCCTCCTGCATCACGAGGAGCAAATGACACTTATGATGGCCCGGCATGCAGGTAACAACGCAACAGAAACCGATCCGGAGCAAATACCTAACACCCCCATAGGACAGCAAGCAGGATGACTGCATGCAGGCCCGATGCAGCGCCACAACCTGGACCTTCGACTGGGCGCAGGAACCAGTTCCCTAAGAATGGTTTAATCCGTTCATGCCGTATCGTGTATTATGGAGCATCATCTCATGGTAAAGCAGGCACCCAATCAATCCCAGAAGGGTGCTTCCCGCCTTACCTCCAGCTCTCCGAGTGCGAGTCCAACGGTCGCCATGATTGCACGGCGCGCTCCTCCTTCAAGCCCGCCGCTGCCAGCGCTGCTAGGGCTGCCACCGCAGGCCCAGACGCGCGCTTCAGCAGGCCGGGCACGTGCGTGTCGCTCTGCCGGGGTACAAAGTCCGCCACCACCACCGTCACATCATCGTCGTGTTTCTTGTGGCGCATGGCGTAGACAGCTGCCTTGGAGGCAGCCTCGCGGGCGTTGCTTGTTCGCAGCTGTACGGAAGAGAATTTCACAGAAGGGAAGAGATCAGGTGGGAAAGAAACAAGGCGCCCCTGGACATCGACGGCGCGAGTGAAGCCACGATTAGAAAGACGCAGGCTGAAGGATTAAAACTCGCAAACGCAGATTGGGAAAAACAGCGCCCTCCTTCCGACATGCTCATTCCCACCTCTCGGTGTAAACTCGGTGTAAATCTTCAACTGCAGTGCATATGCATAGCGCACACAGCACTCCATGCACACAGCACTCCAGGGTCCCCACGTCTCGGAAAAGCCACATACCTGGCCGATAATGGTTTTTGCGTTGACAGCGTCCCACAAGCCATCACTGGCAATAATTAGGCGAGCACCAGTGACGGGAAGAGAGACCTGTCGCACTGACGGCTCCGCGATGAGAAGACCTTTGGCAGCGTCGTCACCTGGGGTTCCGGAAACGTAGTTGAGGGAGTAGAGAGTTGTGACATCGCAGGTGCTCACTAGGAGGTCATCTCTCTACACATGCCTTGAACAGCTAGCTACATGACAACAAGACCCGAAGCAAGGCATAACGGGGCGTCATTGGGTGGTTCCTGCGCTGGGCCGGCATGATTCCCCCGGTAGATGACCTCGCGCACGCACGCTTACGCCATATGCAGATACTGCTTAGGTAACGGGATAACCCCACAGGGGCGTGCACGCACAGGCACAAGGAAGAGCCATTTACACTCAAGGGAACAACTGAGTGCATTGCAGCAGGGCGCTGCGCGGACGCAACCTTAGACTTACCTTGACAAGGTTAGCCGCTGCCATCCGCACGGAAAATCAAGTCCCTTTGCGACATAGTCCTAATGCCGTATCTCCTCGAGTTGCTGACCCAACAGTCCCCGCTAAATCAACTCGCAACACTCAAGAGCCCGCAACTGTCCTGAGCATGTGATGCCCTGCCCAGCTGAGGTGACACCACCGCATCACCTCCGGAAATGCCCACGGCAAGTTAAGACCCAGATCCAGAGTTCACGGGCGCTCGTTCAGCTCACCAATGGTGCGCGTCATGTTGATGCCGCCCGGCCACACTCGCAGCTGCTGCCCCTCCTGTGGCGTGGTGCTGCCGGAGCCCTCGCCCTCGAGGTCGTCCTCGCCATACATGGCAGGTTTGATGCGGCCTGCAAGGAAAGGCCGGTAGGATACGAAGAGATGCATGGCTGGAGGCAGGTAGAAGATCCCCCAGCCGCCAAGGATATGTGGTATGTGTGCGGTATGCGTGAGCATATACATTGCCAAACCAGGATCCGTACGTTCCCCGTACTCCTACCTCCTGCCTTGATAATTCGTTCCTGCTCTTCTGTACTCTCCGAAACACGGTGATTGGTGCTTATCTGCGCGTTGTGAACGGACATGAACGGTAGGACGGGTGCTCAGGTTCGCATGTAGCTTGGGGGCTTTTGGCAGCTCTTGACAACAGCATTTTCATTTGTGGCTGTAATCCTGCAGACCACTTTTCACGTGAGAAGGTGAGGGTCCACCCACGATGAGGGCCCGAAGAATATTTGAGATCCATACTAACCTGGCCATGTGCCTAAACACTCTGAACAGTTCATGGTGAGGTGATGGATAGCCAGGTGATACGAGCATTCGCCTGCTGCCCGCTTGTCGCACAGCCCTATGCAGTTCGCTTGCAACGACACCCCCTCTGCCAAATACTCCACCCATGGCCCCACGAACTCAACATCTAAACCTATTTACCATACTTACCACCACAATTTCGGAGCCGGTATCCAAATAGGCCAGGCTGTCACCCACGTTAGCAACCAGCAACTCCCAACCGACCTAACGGTTGCAAATCGATGCAGCCACGGCGGAAAAGCGGGAGGATGCACAGGAAAAGAAGAGGATTGAATTTCTATCGAGGGGCATTTAAACTCACATCATTTCAGACCAAAAGGGTGTCCACTTCCCGTGGCGGGCGCATTAGGCGCCATGAGGTTCTTCCCGCCACTGATTCCACCTCGTTCAGCATACGCTACGGCCCCCACGCGCACGTTGCCTCAACGCTACCTCGTTACACTGGGCCCCAGGCAGCTGCATTGCTCCCTTTCCCGCAGCGAAAAAGCCCTGACGGGCTCTACTCGAAACATACGCCCTCACTCCCACCTGGACTGCCAGCGTCGCCGTGGTACCCGAGGATTTATGGCGGCTATTGACGTCTTCGTCGCACTGCACGAAACCTGCGTGAAGCGCCTGCAGGGCACGCGACCCGGGATTTCCCCAGCGTGACACACATGATGCAATGCAACGGGCTACGAACGAACGCACGTGCCAGAGATCGGCTTGATCAACAGTGCACCTTGAAAATTCAGGTCAAAAAACTTGCTTCTAGGGCGGGACTTCGGATTACATGCCTCAGAAAGGTCGACGGCAGGGCGTGAGGCCAAGCTGTGTTGAGCTGTGTTGCATGCCGTGGAGCTGCCGCCTCGATTACTGATCCTCGACACAGGCTGTCGCCGTCACCAGAGTCCGCATTCGCTTTTCAGAGCTCCTCGACAGCTGGCCCTAATACGCACCTTTGGCAATCGCGATATGAGCGCGTCTTGCGCCGCCGCCACACGCGCTCGCTCAAGCTCGGCCTCATCACCCCCCGACCCGGTCGGGGAGTCCTCGGCTGCGTTTGCGGGCAGATAGCCCTCTGCCGCCAACTGCGCGGGGCTGCCAGGCGCCTCGGGTCCTACAGCGCGCTCCGCGAAACGCGCTACGAGAGGGAGCAGGTGCTTGGCTGCATGCTGTGCCGCCATACGGCCACCGTGGCCATCAAATATACCGAACGCCGAGACGGGCGTCACAGCACCTGCACGGGGATGTAGACTCAGACGTCCCTTAGTGCCTCCATGTAAATGCTATTGGGTATCCTGTAAATGTACTGTGCGGTATAGGAGGTATGCATTCATGATGTACCATGAGGTGAGACAACGGTTCCGAGCTGCCAACCCAAGGAAGTAGCGTCGGTACGGCCACCCTTCGCATATTCCGGCGCAGTGCAGGAATCCGATAAGAAATATCATATATATTTATTTACTCAGAAATTTGCATGCACCGATTGCCGAGGTTATCTTGGTCCTTATCGCCCAACAAATGCTCGTTATGCACCCAAGAGTAACTCTGCATCGCCTCTCATCAACCGAAACACCACGAACAGCGCAAGGAACTTACCGTCAAGCCCCTTGACACACCATGAGTTCGTTGGTGCCTGCATAGATGGGCCAGGAACAAACCGTGCAATGTGGAGCTGCAACATGGGAGGGAAATCGCCTGCCCTCAGACAGGCTGCCCAAACAAGGTGGTAACCTGTCGTAATCTTTAACCTCGTCATGTATCTTCCTCAGAAGCTGTATGCACAAGCGCCATTTCCTTCGCCTTTGCAGCTCAGGGCCCGGAGCTCACCTCCA
The DNA here is from genome assembly GCF_000143455.1 of Volvox carteri f. nagariensis. Taxonomy (NCBI): domain Eukaryota; kingdom Viridiplantae; phylum Chlorophyta; class Chlorophyceae; order Chlamydomonadales; family Volvocaceae; genus Volvox; species Volvox carteri. The sequence continues at coordinate 9,045 of NW_003307600.1, read as the reverse complement.
GCGACTTGTCTTCGCCCTTGACGTGTGCCTTGCCCAGAGAGTGATGCACCGCGGGGCCCAGAAGCGGATCATGCTCCAAGCTTGCTCCGACCTCAAAACTGCCAACCTTTTCCTCCCCAAAGTCCTCCACCATGTCCACGGACATGGCACGGGAGGCATGCTTGTGAATGGGCGCGGATGCAGGGGCCGAGGCACTCGCGGATGTCGGCGCGGCATTGGGGGCTGGCGGCAGCGGCTCAGGGGGTGACGGCAATGCGCGGGATGTTGGCGGGGGGGGGGAGGTGTGCGCCGGTGGGGCCTCCTTGCTAACCTCTGCCATTTCCTCTGCCGGAGCAGCGACAGCAGCAACAGTTGCAGTACCCTTCTTCTTTTTCTTCTTCTTCTTTTTAGCTGCGGCAGTAGCACCCTCCCCGCCGGCTGCCGGTGCTGCCTCAGCCTCATCACCGCTGCTATCCCCGCCAGCTGCAGCGTCCGCGCTGCCATCCGCGTGGTTGCCGTTTGCAGTAGACGCATCCGGTTCTCCTTGCTCCCCCCCGCCGGAGCCGGCCTTCTTGCCCTTCTTCTTCTTCTTCTTCTTTTTCTTCTTCTTTTCCGTTTCTTCAGCCTCGGCCCCCTCGTCATCGGAGACGTCGTCGTTATCCAGCAAACCAAAGCTATTGCCGGTGCCGGCTGGCGGCGATGACCAAGGAGCCACAGGTGATGCGGTCAAGCTGGTCGAGGAGCTGGGCTTTACGGGCGAGTTCGTGGATAAGTTGGGCTTTTCAGGGGCTCCGTTATCTTCCCCGTACGGGGCAGCAGGTGGCTCGGTGATTGCAGCTTCCAACCTGCAGCAAGGTGGCCAAGATCAAACACCGGCAGCGCCCTTGAGCTTTGTCGTCCTATCTCTGCTTGTTTAATGACTTGGGAAAGAATGTCTGTGTCCATCTTAACATACAAAGGCCAACATTGTTTTGTGACCTTGTGCTTCGCTGTTTCCTGCACGGTGCTTAGTCCTGCGAAACCTGCAGGGAAGGCAGACTCACCTAATGGTGAAGCGCCGGTGCTTCCTGCTGTATTTCGCCACAGAGTCGTCCTGGTACACTGAGTAGCCTGCGGGGACCAAAATATATCAGGGGAAGCCAACAAGAAGATCAAAAGGTTAGCTAATATGGACGTATTTCTTTAGGAAAGCTGGGACAGCAGAAGATGAGGCATGTCGGGTGACCTAAGCGTTGCTTGGCCGCACTAACCCTAGGTTTGCACGACGGCCTCAGGCACAGCGCATATCCGAGAGTTGCGTCGCATACCATACGAGGGGATAGTTGTGTGAAAATAGCATCGTGAGCGGCCTGGGCACATAAAACACACGCAATAACCAGGGGGCCCCCGTTGCCTGAACACCGAAACCGTGACACAAGCTGGGCGTGAAGAGTCTCACGACCGATGCACCGTGCAATTCGAGGTCCGACAACATCTGGGCGGCAGCGTTGAAGGTGAAACCGATGTTGCTCCGTAATGACCGGCGAGCCGTAACGACCGACAGTCTTGCACCCATACCAGCGCACCTCGCAGCAGTATCAAGCCCAGAACTTTCTCCGTTGCGATTTCCTCAAGGATGACCTCGGCCACATCTGGGCTGCTGCCACTGGTCACGGCCACGTCGCTGTGTCATGCGCGGGCGGCGACCCGTTCAGGGCAGGCGCGAAATCATGTTAGTACCTTATGACAAACACGGTATATCACGGGGGCTTGCTTTATGAACCTCGAAACGGTAGACTACTCTAGGCCAGGACTTGCAATAAGCGATCTATCAACGGATCCGGCGCCCTTTTCCCCACCTTGCCGTCAACCCTTCCGGAAGATATATGTGCAGCAACGGAAGACCTGTGCCGTCTTCTTTCACAACTTCGTGTCGTAACTCTCCTGTTTCCGACATTTGGTTCGCGTCCAAGCCAGCACGAACCAAATGAACCGTCCCGAAGTGCAGCTTATCTCGCTGGGTTTCGGTAATAATCAGCTGAGCAACTGATCATGCAAAAAATAGTATATCAAACGGCGCAAGAAGACGAGTCAGCGCCTTTTCTCGTCCAACACTTGCATACAGAATACGGTATGAGCTTCTATGGCGACAGTCGGGCTCACCAAGCTGAAACCAAATGGACCCGCATGAAATGTCCTATGTTACGTTAGTGCCAGCTAGCTTAATGTACTTCGGCCGCTTCGGAGCCGAAAGACTTCCGATAATGATCACGACGGCAAAATGTGATGTTAGACTTGCATGAATAATAGATATGATTTTGTGGGAGGGATGTCTGTATTGCTGCACAGTACATATCTTGGGAAACTTTCGGCCTACCCAACTCCAACCGACTGCGGACCGCAAGCTGACAACGCAAACTTCTTTCCTAGCCACTTTCATTCATCAATAGCATGATATGGTGTGATGGTTAAGACGATGTGTGATGGCTAAAAGTGTCCCAAGAAATCAGACAGGCTTCCATTCTTCTTCCATGCAAAAACGATCTTTCCGCGTGGAGAGACCCACCTTCATGCCCCGTTTGAGTGGCAAAATTAGTGGCAAAGTCATTGCGGATGTAGCGTCACAGCTGCGTCCCACGGGTCGGGACGGCCAAAGCGATGCGGCTACACCTACCCGTGAGGAACTATGGTACGGCGACCTTAAGTCCTTGAAGACAACACGCAGAGACATGCGTTCATAGCTTCCTTTCATTTCAAAGGAAGTTCATCGAAGCCCGGACAAGTCACCAAACCCATTATCCAACGGTGGACATGCCAGTAAATCGGCGAAGTCCTTGCCTCCAACAATCTAAGGAAAGCAGCATATGCCGACGCGAAGTCTCTGTAATACCGGACGTGCTTTACGGCCATGCTGTGCCCAGGAGCACACCTATTTTAACGACTCGTTCGGCCGCAGTCCTAGGAAAAAAGGGAAAGCTTGTAGGCGCTTCCCATTAGCGGGTGTGACGGTTGTGCAATCCTGCAGCGGTGACCACTGCCAGCAAGTACATGGCATTATTAACATCCGCCCAAACGCGCAGCGTGCGAAGGAGCTGATGACGTCATTCGTACCACCGTTCCGTGCCGTGGGAGCTATCTTCCTTCTCCCAACAGCCGGTATCTGGGTCGTCGATTACAGGAGGAAATCTGAGAAGTATCGGTTACAGGAGGATATCTGAGAAGTATCGGTATCAAGGTTCATGGATTGATTCAGAGGAAAAGGGGATCATAATCTTCCTGCCGTTTGAGGGAGGGTGCAATCTCCGTGCTGATGGATGGTAATGGACTACGTTGCATGCTACAGTCCTGCGAACCAACCAGGTGTGGAGTTGACGCCGTCGTTTATCCTGTAGATCCCATTGGATGTTAGCGGTGAGTGTTTCCAACTCGAAAGTGACTGAGTTTGCAGAAGTCGGCATGTGGGTCAGGAGGATGAGGGTGCGCCGAAACATCAGGAAAGTCAGGGACTGCCAGGCCACGGGTGAAGCTACATACCCCCTACTTAGCACTACCACCACCCCATACGCAATCATTATGATACCCCGGAGGACAATCACTGAAAGGAGTGTCGGTGGAAGAGCCCAGCCCACCAGAGCTTGGACTTTCTTACACATCCCCTTTATACACACACACACACCTCAACGTGGCAAACCGTATTCGCAATGACAGCCCTACCGCGCCGAAAGGGGGAAGTGTACCAGAAAACCACCGGCATTCTCAAAACCACCACCACAATCCGCACCGTATTGTCCTAAGCACCCCAAAGTTGGACCAATGACGATCACGTGACGTCGCGTAACGTTACGCAGCGCGCGCCATGCCACGTTTATGCACATGTCCCACCCACCGCACGCATCTGCCCTCCCGGTTGGTTCCCCGGTCATCCACCAAAAGGCCCTTACCGATGGTGCACCATTCAGCTTCGTTTCAATCGTGATGGGGGGCAGGTCCGTCCATCCCCGTCGGCCGTCGGCCATGGTTCGCAACGTCGGATGGCTAGCTACCTCCGCGCAGATGTGAGCCACACTTCGCGTCCTCCTCATCCACAGCATCGCTAACGCATGACAGCGTACGACGGCGTATCTTCCCGGTAACTCAGGGTTTCGGGTTTCAAGGCTCTAAACCATTCGCGAGTTTCCTGTACCCTTCAAGCGGGACCAACAACCTGCACAATAATCACGCAAGGAATCGCCCTTCCTGGTCAAAAAGGCCATAACTCCAGAGACTCCACCATCACCGCTGCTCGGCGGCGGCGGTGGTTGTCACCCTACAGCCCTACACACACACCCCGCCCATGATCACTTCTCGAGTTTGCTCCGCAACCTGTCGTACACTATTTGCCCCACGGTATCGTACCCCGCAGGCGTCAGATGGAGGTAGTCGTCCCACAAGGCGGCAGTCTGGGTGTCAGCACGGCTCCTGGGAAAGGGCAGCAGCGGGTCCTGCGCGAAAACCCCCGACGGGACATAACATTGGAAACCCCCCGGGGAGAACGTTATTGAAATTGCGCCCCCTCCATAGTTGTCGCAGGGGGCCCCGCGAAACATGGGCATGTAAACATGCGCGTCGAGCAGGTGTTCTCGCGAGAACACATGGAAGTGCGGAGGGCGCGAAACGCACAATCAGAGGCTAATTCGTCCTCACTCTCATTCGTTCTCACCCAAACCACAACTCATCCGGTACCCTCTCAGCCCAGGAGCTGCTGTTGCTCGCATCGCTGTATGCCCCACGTCTGCACCGGCATCTGTACCGTCTAACGACGATACCCCTTTTTGCCCTGCCAGGGCAGTGCCAGGGCTACTCACGCCTGACCAACCTCACCAGGCCAGTAACACCACGCGCACGTCGCCCTTTGAAGCACCAAGCAAAGGCCCCCCCTCACCAAGCCCTCTCCCCTCCTACCAAGTCAAGGACTTCCACATAGTCGTGGGCGGCGGGAGTTCCACGGATGAGCTCATTGAGCTTGGTGCGGTCGTCGTGCACGTCACCCAGCGAACCCCCCGTCTGGAGGCAGGTCATGGCCAACACACGGGCGCCGTGCTGCTGGCAGGCAGCGTACAGCGACAACAAGCCGGCATGAACGGCGTCTGGGTCGGCACCGTAGCCTGTCGGCGCACCGCGTGGGTATGTGTGTATGTATGAGTGTGCGGGAGAGAGAGAGAGCCCGGGAAGGGGGATTTTAATAGAGTAATTCGCTGTGGTGACGCAAATGGTTGGGATTTGATACGGCCGGTCATGCGTGTCGCAGATTGGCGTGTTTTCGTTTCGAAAGAAAGGCTTGCTCTCCAGGGGATTTTGTCCAGGGGGTGCTTTGGTGAAGCTGTGTTTGAAGCTGTGCCGCTAGTGAGGGGCACTACATACGCCATAGCGAGGCCTTCCTTGCTGAAGTTGGGAGTTTTTTCAATCACTTATGAAATGAGAAAACTTGGAAAGATTAATGAAATGGATGCCAAATATGTAAGAATGTCCTACAAGGTTTGCTTGTGTGTTGCTAAGGGAAGGAATTGACATGGCTCACGACGGACGTTATGGATGGTCGTAACTACAGATACATGGTTCTAATGGTGGCTCCGAAACCTGCGATAGCAGGGAGCACCCACTCCAGACCCTATGGTTTTTGAACAGTGTGATGTTGTTATGGAACGCTATGTCGTCCTAAGCGTGTCAGCCAGCGGTACCATCCAAGGGAACCGCACGACGCCTCGCGTCCCGACTCCACGCGCACCTAGGTCGTTGATGCCCCCTAGAATGAGAACCCAGCTGAGCTTGATGCCGTTGCGCTCAAAGTGCTGCAATAGCGCCGGAAGCCGTCTGTCCATGCCTGCAGTGCAAGCAGACTGGCGTTTATCATAGGGGTAGGAGTGGCAGAGTTTGGAGCTTGCAAGTCTTGCGCCAGGGGGTTTGGTGCCTAGCGCGCGCAGCACCGATATTGGTTTGAACAAAGCACAGAGGCAGATAGATTAGCAAAAAGGAGAATGCCCCGACGGCTTACCACCGACAACGCGTTCTCCGCTGTTGCCGCGTTCAAACACCTACAGCCAATGCCCAGTCGGATAACGGATGTTGCACAACACCTTGAACGCAACGACACGCTTTGACACCCTCGCCTTTGCACTGTATCCACTGCTTGCTAACAGCTCATTCAATTTGATACTATAAGGATGGAAACGGAAGCCAGAATCGTAGAAGCCTGCGAATGGCCGACAGCGACTGCGTCAAGTGTCGAGAGGCCTGACGTCGTGTTACCTAGCTTCATAACCAAACTTGCCCTCTGTAAGACTATCGCCAAAAGCGAGTATGTTGTATTTCGCGTCTGACTTTTCGATTGGACCCTTCGACGACATCCTTGCGACAGTCAGCTGAGCCCTTGAGCTAAGCACTCCTGAAATTGCTGTAAGCAGCCATAGCTTTCTCAGCCTACTAGACTCCAAAGCTGTTGATGCTGTTCTCCAGCGGTGGGCCTGAGATAGTCGTTGCAACATTCGCACCGATTAACCACTGCAACTCCAAGGCATACAAAACACACAGTCGCACATGTCGTTTGCCACCAGCCGGCTAAAGTCTCCTGTCGTCCTTCAGGGACTAGCATGCTGACGGTCAACGGTAGGAATTGGGAGAACGGCAATACGGCATTACAGCTTGTACGGCGTTATACGGAAAATCTAAACTCTGAAATGCTGAGTCATTCCCCGTGGTTATCGACCTCCCTTGCGGATATCTGATGACAGGGATCTAAATGTTAGGTGCCTTTTCTACCTGATTTGCAAAATGTCTCTCAGTTGAATTGTCCTGGCGTTGTGCAGTTTAGCATGGAGGAAGGAGTTTCCAGCTTTGGGTTGTCACATACCGGTACCACCATTCACAGGAAAACTGGAAATTGTTTCCCGCATATCGGGAGCTGCATACGTAGACATTTCTAGCCCGCGGCTTTGCCCATGGCTTTCGGCCCTTGACGGAAATGGCCGATTGAACCTTTACAAGCGTACTACAAGAAGGGGTTCTTGTCTTCGATATTCTTGTCCCCGTTGTAATTACAAGGCTGGGTGCGCAGCGGCTTGTTTGGGGCCTTCGCAAATTTTTTTTAAGCACGATCATAAGTTGAAGTACGCCCTTAAAAGCGAATCTGTATGGAAAAGCAATTAATTCTGAAGCGTCGTACTATTCTTTAACGTCCCGCGGGTCACACAGCGCCAGGAAAAGGGTGTCGTCAGGAAGGCGACCAAGTCGGACGGCAATCTGCGTCCGCTAATTACCACCCGTATATTACCTTTTTGCACTCATTCTCTGTGCCCGCGATCCGTCCCGATACTACTGAAAGAGTAGCACTACTATCGGTGCACCCAGCTAGAATTATATATTATTTACTGACCTGCGGGATTGCGCAAGAATGCTGCCGAAAAGTAAAATTGGGGCACAAGGCGCAAAGCTTGTTCGCGCGTCGGCGGCTGACGAGCCGGCAACGCTCTGGCCCTCTCTGCCCCGGAACCGACATGGGCAGCGATGTCGTGCCGGGAGCATCAGCCCCAATCAACCCAGCCCCTGCTAATGCTGACGCGACTCGTCGAAGTGCACGTCTTTGCACATGATGCACTGGATCCCGCATCCCGGGCCGCAATGCGGCTTTGCTGCCGCGCCACTTGCGATGCCGTTGACCGATGCGTCGATCGCCTGAGGATCCGTACATCATACCGTGCCGCGGCGCGACAGTCAGCGGCGCAGCAGCGATAGGTTACCGTCGCCTCCGCCTCCCCCATGGTGCTGCTCCCCATGTCGGAAATGTGGTGCGCTCGTTGCGAAGGCTGACGGTGTGCGGAGGCTGTCGCCCGGCACCTGTCGTACTGGATCTTCAAGATGCCCGGTAGCATGGACGCCAGGAGCGCGGGTAAGGAGGCGCTGTCCTGCATGACGTTGAGCTTGCTGCTTATACGATATACGCCACCTCTCTAGGAATCCCTAGGAGTGTGTATCGCCACCGCCACCGACACCACCTCCGCGCCCTGTTGATTGACACCTGGCCAAGGTCACCCTGCCCTTTGTGCTCCTGTCCTGGCCCAACCTGCCCTGCACAGTGTAGCCGCTCTGTCCGTGTTCACGGAAGCTGCCGTAAAGTCCGCCGCCGTTGCAAATGCTACGGTGGTCATGGCAGCAGTGGTGACACGATAGCGATGGCCACCGACCCATTGATGTCACCAAAACCGCTGCCACCGCCACCACCACGGCCACTGCCGCTCCAACATCCGCTGCAGCCGACACAAGCCGTGAGCTGGCCCCGCTAGGACCTGGCGGCATGTGCCAGTACGGCAGCTTCCAGGGCCTGCCCTTCAGCTTCTTTCACTGCCACCGCCGCAGTTGTAACCTCCCGTCTGCTGCCGCCTTCCCCAATGCTGCCTCCTCCCCCGCTATCGCTGCCACTGTTGCTGCCGCCGCTACTGCCGCCTCCACAAAAACCTCCAGCATCTCCACAGTCCGCTTTGGTTGCTGCTTCCGCTGCCACATGTGCCGCCACTTGCACCATCGCCTGCACCGCCTCCACCTCCACCACCCTGGCGGCAGTGGCCCGCTCCACCGCTAGCTCCGAGAGAATTTTGTCGCGTTGTACGACAATGTGTTCCAGTTCTGCCACCCTGGGCGCCTGTTGCTGCACCTCCGCCTCCGCCAGGGATTTCCCAACCTGACTCACCTATTTCCCAACCTGACTCACCTGCTTTCCGACCTGACTCACCTGCTTTCCGACCTGACTCACCTGCTTTCCGACCTGACTCACCTCCTTTCCAACCTGACTCACCTCCTTTCCGACCTGACTCACCTGCTTTCCCAACGGATGACTCACACGATTTCCCAACCTGACTCACCTGCTTTCTGACCTGACCTGCTTTCCGACCTGACTCACCTGCTTTCCGTCCTGACTCACCTCCTTTCAGAAAGCAGGTGAGTCAGGTCGGAAAGGAGGTGAGTCAGGTTGGGAAATAGGTGAGTCAGGTCGGAAAGCAGGTGAGTCAGGTTGGGAAATAGGTGAGTCAGGTTGGGAAATAGGTGAGTCAGGTTGGG